>NW_010163270.1:71857-87393 GCF_000695765.1 Mesitornis unicolor | reverse complement strand
GCTGACCGTGTTTATTCCCAGCACAGGCTCCTGGATCAAGATTATTTAACAAACTGTAATGAATTGCAGTGAGTTGAACCACCAGGTAATGGAGGTGGCTCTGTGAGAAGAGGTGGTGCTGATACATTTCTAAGATATAACCTAAAAATTACAGTGCTTTAGGAATTGTTGCCATTGTGAAGTGCTTGTTCTTGAAATTTAGTGAAACCAAATAGCAAGAAGTTCTTTAAAACCATTGGAAATAAGACACCTGCCTAAAAATGAATAGTCTGCTTGGATTGTCAGTGTGTAGAAAGAGCAGTTCATGGATGCTGGAAGTTTCAGAAAGACCAAGTGATTGATACAGAATCATTTCTTACCACAGGTAATGCTGGATAGGTGTGTTAAGCAATAGGACACCAAATACGTCAGTGGTCACAGGAGATGTTATGTGTGAGAAGTGGAGGTACAGATTGGAGCAGAGGGCTGCTGAGAGGTTGTAGTTTTATTAACACAGCAGATTCCCTGCCAAGCATTTCTAAGGGAAATTGGGAATGCTTTTTAACTTACGTGCTGCAGCAAAATCCAATCACAGTTTTATTTGAGAGACAGAATTAAGCTGCTCTTTAGACAACTGTGCAGGGCAGTCAAGGGGATGACTGCACAGTCCCTGACCAGAGGTTTCTCTGCCATCCCAATGCAGAACCAGGTACAAGTGGACACAGACCCAGCTGATCCACCTGCCAGGCCCCCAAAAACCAGGAAAATACCTGAGTGCACTGATGGCCTTAGAATTGGTTAGGAAGTAGTGTCTGAAATCTCAAAAAAGGAAATCCTGGATTAAACTCGGGGTGAGAATCAGCACCCGATCAGATCACGCTCCTGGCTGGACTTAGAAACAACCTGGGGAGAAAATAATTTAAATGCCAGCAGAAGTACGTAACCTTCATTAAGGACAGCTTTTCTCACAGAGAGAGTTTTTCTTACAGACCGGAGTTTTACAGAGGTTTAATTTGCCTCTGGGGACAGAGTCCAGGAAGGTGGATAACAGTAAAATGAATGAATTAAACAAGAGAACTAGGAGAAAATGAGAGATATTCTCTCTAAAACAAAGCTGTGTTGTTGCAGTGTGGATAAATAAGTAAGAACAAATATAATACAATATAATAATGTGTCAGAGCCATTCTGCACAAAGCTGTTAGGAGCATTGTTATATGGCAAGCTATTAAAGAACTAAATTTCCATTTTGGGAGAGCAAAGCTGATTAATAAGTAGATCCCATGGCTTATACAGGGAAATGGGATATTATGCAAGCGACTTGAATTATGCGATTGTATAATAAGGGTATTTCAGAGGGGCCTAGCAGTGCTGCTAGGTAGCATTATTTTTATTACATTGAGAACTACAACAGGAGATTACATGTGTTTGGTGGAAATAAAGATGATTTTTTCCAAATAGTTTAGCTGAGAGTAGTTTTGTGGATTTGGTGGTAGTAGTGGAATTTCCTAACGAACTGAATATGAATACGGTGACAGAAATGCGTGGCAATTTTCTGTTCTGGTGATTCAGACCGTTTTTGCTCCCTGTTTGGAGTTTCATCCTCTGTTCTTCAAGTCAGTGTAATTAGCCATAGGTCAGTGTAATTAGTCAGGGAGTGTTTTCCGTGTGGTGGAGAAGACCAAGAACTCCCGCAGGTGAGGTCGGGTCTGTGTGCACAGATCCCCATCGCAATGCGAGGAATTCCTTCCAGTTAGGGCTGGATTTATCCAGTCTCGTTTTTCTGTCCGAAGCTATGAACTGAGAGAAACAGAGAAACTTGACAGCCAGCCCATGTGTTTCCCATTGAATTTATGCTGTGCTAAGTGGCTGTGTGTACGGCAGTGCATTTGTAGGGAGCGCCGCTGGATCCAGGGATGTTGCTCACGTGGGTTTGTTTTGAAGCGAGCTCACCAGAGTCCTCAGAGTGTTCCCTTCAGGCTTGTTTGGGAAGCGGAGGAAGTATCGAGTCCCGTGGCATCCCATCTGCAGCCGTAAACCGGCCTCCGATCCTGTGACTGTGTCGGTTTGGGTTCTGAAACTGGACGTGCATTTGCTGAGCCAGTCAAGTCACTAAGTGGCCTTTCTACTTGTAACACCAAGCCTTGTTTCAAGAATTTCCTGTCCTAAGGTTTTACTTACAGTTCAGAGTCAGCTGGAGAATCTCCTTTCTTGTGAAGCAGGCATCAGTGGGGAATATCGTGGACATCATTAACATTCTTTCTTCGGAGAATGAAGACAAGTTGTTTCTGTTCTGCAGCGAGGTGGTTATCATAAGACTATGGCCTAACAAAAATACCCCCAAAGTCTTAACTTATTTTTGCAATTCAAAGTAGAGAATGACATAGACTAACATACTTGTTTTTAAAGACAGAAGAAAATAAATCCAGCTACTATTACTAGAAATCCTATCATCATCCTAGGATGGCACCGTGGGTAGAATACCAGCGAACCACGTTCTTTTCAGGTCCAGAGGAAAGCTGAAAGTTTGTTTCCATATCTTGCTTTATTATTTGGGCAGTGGTAAGAGACCAGTGACAGAGCAGGGTTTTGCTCTGAATTATGAGCAGATTGAATTTATGGATCAGCAGCACTTTGATTGTGATTTTCCAGGCAGCTGTTAAAGTGTGAGTATTTTCAACCCGTCGGCACTGAATTTGCTTCAGGAAGATGTAATCCGTTCCATTAATGTACAGAAGATATATGGCACTCAGATCGTGGTGCCACTTGTGGGCATTTCAGTAGCATCGAAATGATTAACAGAGGAGTCATAAGAGATCCGAACTGTCTGAGTTACCGAGGGTTTAATCCTAGTGATGCAGAAAACCTGGATGGAGTTTGCTTCTCATTCTCAAGATCTGTTATTAACATCATTGATTTTTTAATGTTTCTATTTTTTTCTGGAGTCTCCAGTCTTCCGGGGTGGCACCAAGATAGCAAAGCTTTATAGTTGATGTGGAGATTTGACTTACTGCTGCCACATGCAGCATGTGGTTTATTCTCCCTTATATCATACGGTGTCTCACTACTGAATATCTTTTTTGACCATTTATGACTCAATCCATGGCTAAGAGTTTAATGTGTGTACATTTGGAGTTACTTATGCTCCTGTCAAACAGGTACTTTTTGGGTTTTGCTGTGGGCGAGTCCACTTGAGCTCTGAAGATTTTGGGATGCTCTGTGTGCTGTCTGCTCCACACAGGAGAGGCCCCATCCCAAGCCCATGGGCAGCACTTGTGAACCGTTCTGTCTAACAGCAGTGAGAGATGTTCTCACTCCAATTTGTTGGATGTCTAATTTTCAATCCTTTTAGGTTTTTTCCGGTTTCCATGGCAGCCTGAGAGGATTTCACCTCAGTTCCATGCTGTGTGGGAAATTCACTCTTTAGCTCTCCGATAGTTCACTGGCTGCGTCGCTGGGATTTTTTGAGACCTAGCAAACCGTTCCATGCACATCCCTGTCCCATGTGGGATTTGTAGAGACTTCTCATCGCCTTTTTTCACCGCTCTTTCTCATTTCATTCCAGTTATTTCTTTGTATTAAAAATGCATCCGTTGAGATCAAAGAGTCAAACTCCATTCCTATGATCTTTATGACCAACACGCTCTGGAACTGGAGGATCGTAGGTCCCTTCCCACCCAAACCATTCTGTGACTGAATCTCAGGTCTCCCAGTTCTCACCTGCTGTGACACCCAACTCATGTCCTCAGTGTCTGAGATCCCTGTGTTCAGACAGGTCTCTGCTGTAACCCCTTTGCTGATCAGGAGCAGCGCTGGGTTCGGCTGTTGGCGAGGAGTTATCAGAGTACAGTCAACTGTTGGGGTTGAGCTGTTTGCTGTAAGACAGGGTGGCCTGACACAGCTCTCAGTTCAACTTGGTGTGTTGTTTTGTCACTCTGGTTGGCTGATACTTTGGCCAGGGATTACTTTGTAGTGCTACTTTGCATGCTATGTGTATAATGCTTTAGTTATTTCTTTTACTTCCATAATTAGGTAATGAAATTAAAGTTGGATTTAGTTTTGACAGAGCCTTTGTGCACTTAGTGATTACAGAGGTGTTTAGTACATTTTAGGGAGAAATAAATCATCAGAGGTTGTACCAGGTTTAATACTGGAGCTGTGAAGACATGAGATAAAGTGGAGGTAAACTGCAGGGTTTAGGTTTAGGTTTAGATTTAGATTTAGGTTTAGGTTTAGATTTAGATTTAGATTTAGGTTTAGACTTACCACACCCAGATGAAGGCACAGATGGCTGTCCCCTAGCTCGCTTCCAGGGAAACACACACAGAACTGAAGTGGCTGGTGTTTCCTGGTGCTCTGAAGCAAGACCAGGCGCCAAGATGCTCCTGGGAAAGGCAGGCGTCTGCCCCCCTCACCCCGATGGTGTTCCTTGCTGCCTGCCCATGCTGAGCAAAGCTTGTGGTTCATCCTGATTAGAAACTGGGCAGGATTTTGGAAAATGCATTTCACCCTTTGGTATTTTGGGACTTTGGTCCCATGGAAACCATGTGAGGCAGCAGGCATTTTGAAAATGGGCAGTCCTCTGTGCGTTTCTTTTTAGTTCTTTTCAACCTGTAATAAGAGCAAAAAACCACTAAATATCCTAGAAAAAAGGTAATTACATGCATGAGATCTCATTAAGTTCAAGGAGAAGGGGAAACTGAAACGTCTGTAACAGTGGTGTGAAGGATGGAGAGGTAAACGTGTGTCTTTAGATGTAGGAAAGCATGAGGCAAAAGGAGGAAATTGTGGATCCCAACAATGAACAAGAAAGGAGCGTGTTTGGTGAGGTCCCATCTGCACAGAGGAGCTCAGGAGCAGGAGGAGAGGCGGGTGGACAGGTGTGCACATCCCAGGGGTTCAGCTGGGCCTCAGCAGCCAGAGCAGCAGTGTGTGTACTCATTGCATGTGATGGGGATGTGGTGGGGTTGTTTAAGCTGCTGCAGAATGACAGACCACAATGAACAGGGCCAGAAAATACAAGGAGAGCTCAGCTTCTGAATGGTCTCATCGAGCAGTTGATCCACATTATAACAACCTTGAGTGCTTCTCGTGTGGACTTCAAGGAAAATTAACAAAGCAATTACTGGCCAGAGTCTGTGTTGATGTGGAGTTACAGCTGGGAATGGAGTTCTGCCAAAAAAAAGGATACTATACAGAAAAATTGGCATGATGTTTAGACTTTAAGATGTGAGCGTGTTAGAGTAAAGACCTCCTGATATTAAGATTTCCAGACATCTTAGACTGATAGTGGGGGAGAGGGAGCACTGAGAAACCTTGAGAGGGAAGATTGTCTGGTGTGGAAAGCATATTCTATTCTGTTTATTTGATTTTGCCCAAGTGTTGCTTTGTATTTCCCACTTCAAAGATTTTTCCACCGAGCTGTAAGACACAACCAGAGATGTGGGGTGGCTGCTTTGTTCTGTGGCTGCACAAGTAGTGTTTTGCATTGGGATATCACAGAATCACACAGAATCGCTCGGTTGGAAAAGCCCTCTGAGATCATCACGTCCAACCGCTCCTGTCTACCCCTAAACCATATCCTTAAGTACCTCATCTACCCGCTCTTTAAACACATCCAGGGATGGTGACTCCACCACCTCCCTGGGCAGCCTGTTCCAGCTTCTGACGACCCTCTCAGTAAAGAACTTCCTCCTTATCTCTAACCTGAACCTCCCTTGGCACAGCTTGGTGCCATTTCCCCTTGTTCTATCCCCATCACCTGGGAGAAGAGACCAGCACCCACCTCTCCACAACCTCCCTTGAGGCAGTTGTAGGTGGTGCTGAGGTCTCCCCTCAGCCTTCTCTTCTCCAGGCTGAACAACTCCAGCTCCCTCAGCCGCTCCTCATCAGGCTTGTTCTCCAGAGCCCTCCCCATCCTTGTGGCTCTTCTCTATCTACACAGAATAACATTAGTGGCATGATAATGCGTGGTGTATTTACAGAGCCACTTTTAATTTGAGCAAAGCACTCCGTTTCAACTAATTCTGATATTAATACTTGTGAAGTAGAGGATCCAAAGCAATCTGAGGATTTAGGCAGTTTTCCAGATTAAACCTGCCTTGCTTGCAATGTTCCTCTGTGTTTTTCTTCTTTCCCTTTTTCCTTAGTGCTACTTGATTAATTATTCCCCTTGAGTCCACTCTCTTTGTGTTAATTAATGTACTCATAGTTTTCGTTCCCTCATGTGTTTGATCCTCTATTTATGACTATTTGTCTTTCAGCACTGTGCAGTATTTGCTGCTTTATCTCTTAGGTAGTTTTTTCTAGCATTTCTGAGTTTACACAGGGGTATCTCTTCCAACATCTTGCTCTCAAATGCTCCTTAGTGCACATCCACCGTTGAGAAACAAGAGACGTGTTGAGCTGTCGCAGTTTACTGTGTCTTTTTTTCCCCTTCCCACGTGTATTTGTCCATTGTCACTCGTCGTGCTCTGTGTGTTGCTCTCTTGCTTCACTTTGCGTCTCCACGCGCCGTTCCACTCCGCTTCAGCTGCTCCGGGTTAGCGCTGCCATGGTGTCGCTGTGTCTGCAGCCTTCTCGTGGCACCCACCAGCAGCTCATCGTCTCTCAGGTCTGAGGTGACCGCTCTTTCTTGCGTTGTGGTTTTTACAGGCATGTCCTGACTGTTCCTGGTTTTGGCTTCAGTGTGTGCTGTCTTGTTCTCTTACCCATGCCAGAACATGTTGAGCAACGACTCCGTGTGTTGATTCAACCTCTCTTTTAATGCGGTGCTGCTGCATGTTTTTCCATAGTAGCCAAGTTCTAATAATATAAAAAAGTTTTCCTCCAGGGTGTTCTTCTGAAGGGTTTCAAGCAGTTTTTCTTTGTAGATTCATTGTAAATAGAGATCCTATCTCTGCTCTGCAATTGGCTGATCCAGGCACAGAGTCATTGATGTAAAAAGCTTCTGAGACAGCAGATAGCGTATCTGTGCCAGTCCCTGTGGGCAGGTTTTTCAGATAGCGTATTACATGTTTAAACCATAGTTTAAACCATAAACTGATTTCCTACGCCTTATCTTCACATTGCTTCATCACGGAATCACAGCGTGGTTTGGGTTGAAGGGACCCCAAACCCCCCCAGTCCAACCCCCATGGGCAGGGACACCTCCACCAGCCCAGGCTGCTCCAAGCCCCGTCCAACCTGGCCTTGGGCACTGCCAGGGAGGGGGCACCCACAGCTTCTCTGGGCACCCTGGGCCAGGGCCTCACGGAGGACAGCGGTGTGAGGTGGTGACCCGTCAGAGGTTACACACAAGGAGACGATCAAGGTTGCACAGAGCACTTCTTCATTTCTGTTTTAGTTTCTAAACGCAAAGTTAGGTATTTTTTGCATGTAATTTCTCAAATTCTTTGTATTTCCTTAGACAAAGAAAAACCTCCTTGCCTGTGTTCAGATAGTCAGAAAGTAAAAGAGGTATTGGAGTGAGCTAACAAATCACAGAAACCAGACTTCTTTATTTCCTAGCAAAGCAGGAAAAAGAATTGTATGAAAAAGGAGGACTTCTCTCATCTTGCATACTTCTACATGTGGAGAGAGAGATAAAGTCATTGCTTTGAGCCAGCTCAGCTGATTTATACATTGTCTTTTCACAGTTCATGGCCAGTAAATGCTTTAGTCTTTAATACGCTGTAATTAATAGTAAATGATTTCATGAGAAGCAGAACTGATGAAGAGTGGTTTCTAGTGTGTCTGTGTTATCAACTGCACTGAATTATCCAGAAGCTGCTGAAGGAACTCCTGATGTGTGAGGTCCTCTATGAGAGGTGATGTGCTGAATGCCATCTGACTCTATCAGAGATTTAGAAGTGGCTTGTAACTTGCTGGAAACTAAATAAGCTGAAGATCTCTAGAGAATTACTTCTCTTTTTGTAAGTTTTTTAGGACTTCTCTTTCATCTCACCTTTTTTCACTGCTTCTGGGAAACACCAAGAAATAGGGCTACAAATAGGAGTAACAGCGGACTGAGGACAGGATCAAGACTTCATCAGGGAGGCAGGACTGAGGGAAGGAGGGTTGGCCCAGGCTGTGTGATCCTGGGGTTGTCTTTTGCCTCCCAACTTCTGTCAAGTGGAGATACCATGTTTAATGGGGTTTGGTGTTATGTCTTGGGAGAAATACAGGCATTGGCCAGCAAGAAATGGATTTCTCTGATAAAATACCCTTTGGCAAGAACGGGTCTGAAGGGGCGCTGAGGGTCACTGCCGAGCTGTCCTGGCAGTGAGCACCTGCAGGTGGGATAAGCACGTTCATAGGAAGTGGAAGCAGGAATGGACTTGTGAAGTGCACGTCCCTGAGGGATAATGTCTGTGCAAGGGAGCATGCAGTTCTCTGAAGCAGGAAATGTGCATGAGTGTGATGTGGTTAACAGAGCCTGCCTGGGTTTCCCTTCAGTGGAGTCCACGCTCTCCTGAGTGAGGAGAAGCAAGAGAGCAGAGCTGCTCCATCTCAGGAGGAGAAGGCAGCTGGAGACTGTGCTGCTGTCTTCAGATAAGGAGAGACTGGAGAGAAGGTGAAGCCAGGCTCTTCATGCAGCTCTGTACTCGTGGTGTGACAGTTACCAGGTACAGGCTGAAACGTGGGAGATGCCAGTTTGACATCAGGGAGAACATTTTTGCTCGGAGATGATCGACCATCCCAAAACTCACCTGGGCAGCCTGATCTCACTGCTCCTGCTCTGGGAAGTGTTGGAATCCTCCCAGCTGCAGTGATTCTACAATTCCAGACTTCTCAGGAAAAAAGGAGCATCAGTTTCTCCTTGCATGGACAATCATTTGATAAAAATCACAGTAAACTGAACGGGAATAAAGAATCTGTTTGAAAATAGTATCTATTGATTACTTTCAAAATGGATGGATTAAACTTTTTGTCTCTCCAGAAGAATGCATAATGAAGAATCTGTAGTATATGAAGCCTCTTCCACCGTGGTGTAACACAGATCCATTGGTTTTCCTTTGGGGATCTCTCAATATTTTTTAACTGCTGTGGGGTTTACTGTAATTGCTGTGAATAATGTAGAAAGCACAAAGCGAGTATATTGGTGCATCCTAAGGACAAAGTCATTGATTTCAGCTGAAATCGGTTATCAGACGGGTTGTGTGTTTCCAAGGCCTTTGCTGTTCTCTTATCCCACTCCTAATTGTGTGTTATAACGCGAGACACCTGGTTCCCAGCTGCTCGTGTGGCGTTGGTAACAGGACCGGGGCTGGGAGCAGTGAACACGGGCACAGTTATGGTGCTCGTGGCCTCTTGTCAGCAGTGTTTTGGCTCTGCTCTTGACTACAGAAATGCTTAGAGATTTCTGCTCTTCTCATGTGCTCATGTTTGGGTTGTCTGGTTCTTCTCCTGTCACTGAGGGATGCCCGGCTCCATTGTCTTGGCGTGCTCCCGTCAGGTGTTTATACCCAGGTAAGATCCCCACACGAGTGAGGGGAAGAGCCTAGGCCCACCCTGGGCCTCTCTTGTTGCAGAAGGAAGTTTGTGTTGCTGCCTACGTACAGCGCTGGTGACGGGTGAGTCTGGATGTGGAAACTGTCTTTGTTAAAAGCACCATGAAAGTGTAGATAAGTATGAGAGTGTATTCCTAAATGGACTTATTGCGAGTGTTTGCATGGTTGTGTCTTGCACTTCACTTTCAGCTCTACCCCTGAGCTACCTGTGTTTGTATTGCTGGGTTTGGGTGACTTCTGACAGCGTGCAGCCAGAGTCTGGTTCCACAAATGCAGTGATAAGCTGTGGTTACCAACGTTTTGCTCCTAGACCTTGCTGCTGTTCTGAACAATTTGAAAATATAACCTTTGCTTGGTAGCACTCTGACAGACAAAGTTAATTAGAAATACAGGACAAATTTATTTGTGTGTATATTAGAATCAAAGGGGAAAAAAGTGTGTCTCATACTTACATTGCACCTGCGTCTTGAGCATTGAATGTGGTTCTGACCATCCCATTTCTAAAAGGATGCACAAAATTAGAGAGAAAAGCCCAAGCACTGGAGAAGAGAATGGCCAAGGAAAGAACAGCCTTTCACTCTTTGCAAAAAAGGATCCCGGGCTTATCAAATGAAATGATCAGGCAGCAGCTTTAAGACTAGAAGGAGGTACTGCTTAAGGCTTACAGAGCCGAACCGCAGGTTTCATCGTGCACAGTTCTGTGGATACGAGGAGTACAAATAAATTCAGAGGTGATACATCCACTAGCAGCTGTTAAGCCACACTGTGGCTATTGGCTTTAACAGCTTCCGGTTCAGGTAAACCCTAAACTGCTGCCAAATCCCAGATTCACCTAATGATGACTTGTGCTTGCTCTCTTCCTAACAGCCAGTGCTGATTACTGAGCACAAAAATCCATCTGTTAGTTCTTGTTTCATCAGATCCATGAGGAATATTTATCTTCACAAACGTTTCCTTGTAGCACACGTGCAGGAAGCTGCGGCAGTGAGCAGTGCTCACAGAAATGAATCTTGGAATCGGTTCTGAGTAAACAGATGGAAGGTTTCAGAGGAGCGTAAACCCCAGGATACGTTGGAGCTGGTGCTTCCCCTCTCTCCTCAGGCCGAAGTGTCCTCAGTGGGCACAGCTGGGGCAGCGCAGTGCAGGGCACTGGATGTGCCTGGATCCCTGCAGTGGGGATGCTGCCAGGAACAAAGCGTGGCCTTTGCGGGCAGCACAGGCTCCTCAGCTTTTACTCATGTTCGTGTCATGTACTTTTGTTCGAGTCTGAAGGTAGCTGACAGAAAGGTGGGTACTGTGTGAGAATTACTGCTTCGAGCTGTCAGCGCAGGAAAAGATCGGTTTTGTTAGTTCATTCAGTACAAATACTGCATTGCGAGTCTGGTGGGTTTGGTTGTTAATTATTTGGCTTCTGCTACTCAAAGGCAGTGACATGAACATCAAGATGAAAAGCAGCTTGGAGTTTCCACATGCAAATACTGTAGAGACATAGCAAAACAGTATTATCTGCCTTCAACTCAGAGTAAGGAAGTTTCCTTTATCGGAATGTTAAGACATGAACACATGAAGAGTACTATTTTTGATGCACTAAATTATGTAGGCCCACTCCTTTTTCTGCTAATAGTTTGTGGAGTTAGCATGCTTTTTTCCTGAAGAGCATTATTTAATGCAGGCCCACTGCTCATTGAGGAGGGTACCCTGGTGACAGAGGGTGCTAAGAAGGCACAGTTACTGAGTGCTGCCTTTGTCCCTGTCTGCACTGCTGGAGGCTGTCCTCAGGAGCCTCAGACCCCTGAGGAGGTCAGGATAAAGAAGGACTTTGACTTGGTTAACAAGAACTGCGTTAGGGATCATTTCAGTAACCTGGACATCCATAAATCCATGGGTCCTGATGCACCCGCGGGTGCTGAGGGAGCTGGTGAAGTCATTGCTAGGCCACTCTCCATCATCTTTGGTAAGTGGTGGCAACAGGAGAGGCACCTGAGGACTGGAGGAAAGCAAACATCACTGCAGTCTTCAGATAGGACAAGGAGGAGGACCCAGGTAACTACAGACCGGTCAGCCTCACCTCCATCCCTGAAAGGTGCTGGAACAGCTCATCCTCGGTGCTGTCTCCAGACATATCAAGGATAAGAGGGTCACTGGGAGCAGTCAGCATGGTTTCACTAAGGGGAAGTCGTGTTTGACCAATGTGGTAGCCTTTTCTGAGGACATAACCAGGTGGATGGATGTTGGCAGGGCAGTGGATGTGGTTTATCTTGGTTTCAGTAAGGCATTTGACCATCTCCCACAGCATCCTCGCAGCTAAACTTTACTGATACTCGTTATTGCTATTGGCACTATTAAAATTACTGCTTGTTTTAGGTCAGTTTTCATGTTAGTCAACTTTAAGAGATTATATTGAGGCTTCCATAGTGGGCACGACAGCTTCCTTTAGGTTGAATTCAGTTGTGAAAGGTCAGCAGAAAGAGTTTGACCAATTTTTCAAATGACAGTAAGAAAAGAAGTGTTTTCTTGCTTATGTTTAAATTCTGCTAGCCAGAACAATAACAGGTTTGTGGGCTGGAGAAGGTGAAGTTGAAAATGCTTTAGTAGTGTTCTCTTTGACCGTGTCGATGACTGGGTCCGCTGTACGTCCGTGCCGTGGTTGGACACGCAGTGAGCACAGAGCAGGAGCTGCCAGGGCAGCAGGCGCTGGGAGGAGAGAGCACAGAAGGGCCATAAGGACAGGACAGGGCTGTGATGACCAACGTTTCCTCCGTTCCAGCGGCTGGAGTTCATTGCACCTTTTCTCAGCGTTACATCACATTGCAGTAGACACACGTCTGTACTCTCGAGTGTCTGCTTACAGTGGCAGGTAGCACATCGCTGTGTTAGTCGTGTTCATGTTCTCTGCTGTCTGGTGAGGTCTGTTCAGTTCCTCTGTTTCTCACAGCGGGGCTGACACATTTCTCTGTAATGGCTTTTCTGGTCTTTATCTCATTACAAAAAATATTGTAAGGATTTTTAGCAATATCAAAGTCTGAAACTTCAGGAAAAGAAGCTTGCCACTAAACTGCTGTCCTGTGTAACAGTCACAGTCCTGTTTTTTCTGAAATGTTGAATAGCTTTCTTGAAAATGGGCAGTGAGAGAAGGGGAGAGAAGCCCCTTAGGGGAGTTTCTGTTCTAGACGTCTACTGTGAACCATCAAAACAAGAAGGCCAGACGCAAAAGCTTCCATGTTTTTTCAATCAGTATCTAGAGTCATATGGTTCACAGTAGGTTGTGAGGTGAAGGGACTTAAACCAGCAAGGTGTCTTCAAGGAGCAGAATACAGCAAGTGAGGGGCGGTCCAGTGAATTCCTACAGTGCGGTGGGCACAGGTTTTGATGCAGAAGATGAGGAACACAAATGGAAAACAACTCTCCTCTAGATTCTCATTGTTGGGATAAATGAGCTCAGTCATTAGAATAGTAACATTCGTATTTCTGTGACAGCAAAGAGAAGGGCAAAGCAATGACAGTGTCTTCAAAAGAGGAAGAGACTGGACTGAAGAAATAGGTGCACTTGAGTCTGTGTGAGAAACATGGCCAAGGGAAAAATAGGAACAGCTTCCTAGTCCAGAAAGATCGTACTTCAGACTCAAATGCCAGATAACCTAGAGCAAAGGAGGAACAGGAATTACAGCAGAACAGTGTATTTGAGTCTTATGCTGTACAATGGTGTGAAAATCAAAGTGGAATGTGAAAAATCAAAGAATTAAAGGTAAATATTCAAGAATTGCAGGAGCGTGTTGGACAAAGAGCAACACTTAATTAAGCGAAAGAAAATTAAAGGTAACAATTATATTCTGGTATGTAAATGAATAAGCAGAAGGTCAATTAAAGGATTGGACTGCAGGAAGGGGTTACACTTTTCCTATGTGCAGTGTGTATCAGGTGAATGGTAAAGGGTGAACATTGCAGGGACGTTTCAGGGCATGTGTTTGGATATGCAGACTATTGGAGTTTGGTTTTGTTGCAGGAGGGTAGGCTCAGATGAACCATTAGATGTATTTTTAACAGTTGCATGTGATTCTCTGCTTGATAAGGTTTTAATTGCACGAGGCTGCACTTGTTTTCCTTCCTTCCCATGGGATTCGTGCTGGTTCACCCAGGGGCGGTTCCCAGTCTGAAGCTGTGGTAAGGATGAATGGGGCTGTGTCTCCCAGGAGGATGCTGGCCTTGAGCACCGCTTCACTGGCAGAAGCTGGGCAGTGTGAAGTCCCTGCGCCGGGAGGAAGTGGGGAATAAATCAGCAAAAGGGGTTTCTGTTCCCACATGTGCTGTGAAAGCCGAAATTCAGTTCAGTATTTCGACAGTCTTCTCTCTAGCATCCTGCTTTCGGTAAAGCGTTCTAGTTCTTAAGCACAAAAATCAATAGAGAGGTGGGAGCCCTGATGGGACTGAGGATTCTCAGCATCTATTTGGATGTGCTTCAGCTGTCCCGAGGCTGCTTGCATTTAGATGAATGATTAATGCCTATTGATTCCAGTGAGGGAAGATCTGCTTCAGTGTTCCTGTGTGATCGTGAGCAAGCCACAGAAAACAGCCTTTTTTACTGGCTGAGTAATTTCTGGTTGGTTTTGGGCCGCTCTCTGATGGGAACAGTAACTGAGGTGTTACAGCAGTGGAACATAACCCGAGCGGAGCAGTGAGCAGTAACGTGCTCTTCATGGTTTGACTTCAGCCTTTGTTTATCCTCTGTGATGTGGTGATTTGTCACTAACACAGCTGAGACGATTAGAAACTGCACTTACTGCACAAGTGGAGTATTTTTTATGATCTAAATGGTAAGTGGGGAAGAAGGTATAGGAAATGCACGAGGAGTGATATCGAGGGAAATACTGCCCGCCCAGCCGTTCTGTAATCATCATCCATCGCTGCAAGATCTTTATTAAACTTGCCCTCTCCTGCCAGTTTCAGCAGTCGGAATTACTCCCCTGTATCTGATCCCAGCTATGGACTTGCAGCTGATGCAAAAGAGCACGTTGCCTTTTTCATACGATACTTTCCAGTGCAAATCTTCTCACGTCTTCATTTTGGCGCCTTCGTAACTCTTCTGGTTGCTGTGTTTCTAATTGGTGTGGTTGAGAGATACCAACCGGTCACCACAGATTTGGGGTCCCATGGTGAATCCTTTGGCAGGAGGCTGTGGGCTGACCTTGTATCCATGGGCCTGAGTCTTGAGCTGCGGTTTCTCCACCACTTCTCCTGCAGCCTACGCAGCTCACTTTCTGTGAGTAAAGACACCAGAGATTAAAGCTGACTCTATTATGCACTTAGGATACTACATAGGATATCATTTATTGCTGGCAGTAGCTTAGATTTCAAGAATCCATTTACTAGTGAGTAATTGTGTTCATTAGTGGTGTTTAAACAGCTGTGGGCTGTTCTAGCTGGAGTGGCCTTGTTTCTTACAGAAACACTGCGGTGTGCTTCCTATAGAAATACTGGAGTTGCCATACAGGAGGCCATTGGCGTGTGCAGTGCAGGATCTGGTGGTGATCTCTGGTGTCCAGCAGTGGTTGGCCACTGCTGTTTCAGAGGAGGAGCCACTGGAATTTTGTCATTAAGAGATATACTTACATGTCAGTGAGAAGGCTTGAAAATACAATGTATGTGAATAAGTGAACTGAGAGCTTCGCACTGAAGTGGAGCAGGCTTCTCAGTCTGTTGGTGATCTGAGGCAGTTGAAATCGTCTTCACTAAATGCGGAGTGAGAGCTTCATTGCAGGGGTAAAATTCAGTTTAGAAAGGATAGAAGATGAGTAGCAGCATGGGTAAGGCAGAGACCATAGGAACGCATTCTACACCTCCAGCTGTATTTTGTAGGAAATCTGCTGCGTTTTAAGGATTCACTTTAAAATGGGAGAATTTGACTTTTTACTTTTCACATCACCGTGCTTTTGAACAGTGCTGCCATTGCATATTGAGATGTTGTGCTGACACCATGAGATGTGTTGGGAGCAGTGTCTTCACAGCACATTGACAGACAGTTCAGTCAGCCATTGCTTGTGTGGAAGATGTGTAGGGTTTACACCAGCCATG
>NW_010163270.1:43482-71826 GCF_000695765.1 Mesitornis unicolor | reverse complement strand
CTGCAGAGTGATCACCAGGAATCCTGAGGTGCCCAGGAGATGCTGTCTCAGGTCTGGTCATGAGAGGTGAAAAGCCTTTCCATGATTTGGGGAAGCTGCTGGTGGTCATTAGTCCTGCGCTTGCAGCCTCTCCCCTTGGCCCGTGTCTGTGACACAGCGTGTACAGTTTGTTGTGTGATGGTCACACAGAGCGGGTGTGCATCCAGTACAAGCCATCAGCCTGCTTTGAGCACTGCCACGGCATCTGCAAAGCTGTTTCATTGAAGAAGTGGTGCTTTTAGCGTCGCCTCCTGAAACAAATTCCTGGAGAGAGGTTGCTCAAGGAAAGATTCCCATTGTCTGGGAAGTACGGTGCAGGAGGTCATTTCAGGAGCAGCAATATCTGAGCCACCAAGTGACAGTGAGCACAGCGTAATTGCATTCTGTATCCTTGGGGAAAAGAGACACGGAGAACCACAACAGCGTTACACACAGTTGAAGGGAGGTTGGGACTGAGTGAAGTGCATTAACAAGGAGTTTTAGTTCTGGTATGTTTACTTTGTCTGACAGAGTAACATGGTCATGTATTAAATGGAAGCTATTTGGGGTTATTAACAAAAGTCTTACGTAGATAAGAATAAAATTCGCATCAGGGCTATAAGAAATAACAAAGGTTATAGGTTGTGTTTTCAATGAGCGTTCTGTTAGCAATGAGAGGAGCGACAGAGGGACAGAAAGAGGCATTAGTGCCATGAGGTGAGTTTCTGTGAATAGTGTATATTCCTCATTCCCCCCTCTTCCATTCTTCCTCATTCCACTTTTCCTCTGTGAAACTGTGTCACTTGTTCCATGCAAAACCTGCAGTGCTGGGGAGACGTTAAGATAGAGTTCACACATCATTTCAAGGCTGATAAAGCAGGTTTTCAGCTGTCACATGGCAGTATTCTCTTGGGTTCCTGGTTTTATACAAATACGTTGTATTGCTAATTGTTTATTAATAATATGGAAATGTGCACAAACTTAAGCTGTCACTGGTAGAACCAAGGCTGGCAGCGTTGCTCAGTATGAAGTAGATAACAAGTCAGTATTATTTCATGAAGAAGCAAAACTAATTCAAGAAACGAATACTGAAGTTGCATTGTAAAGCAGTACCCCTCCTGAGACACAGGGGACTGGTGTGCTCTAACTGTGCTTGCCTGTTTTGAAATGGGTATGTTTCTAATGGTTGTTTTTCCAAATACTGAAATTAAAACATTCTCCTAATCTTTAGTGTACTTAACTGATCTTCATTTGTCCTTTGTACAGAGCCTAACACTATCAGCTGTTAAGCTGCTTCTGTCATTGTTTGAATTTTTGGAGCCGCAGTGGATCATTAATCCAATTGAACTTCTTGCAAAAGCAGGGAGTCTTACTTTGTAATGTTAATGACACTGGAGGGGTTTGTGGCTCTGCGGTTTGCTCGGTTTTTCTGCATTTCTTCCATTCACAAAAGCAGATTGAGAAGTGGCAGGAAAAAGATCATGGATTAGCAAAAAACCAGTTCTCTATGTTGGCTTGTGTTCTGTGGTTGGATATTTAGACAAAGTCTAGTTGCAAAGGCAATAATGTGCAAATAATACCATACAATAATGTACAAATAATATACAAATATTTGATTCATTCATACTGACTGATCTGAGGATCGAGTCGCAAGCATTTTCATTTGTTGCTGTTGTGTTGTTCTGTTTTCAGTGTTGGTAGCTTGTTCAACTGACAGTGAAAAGTTCATCCTATTGACTTCGTTGTTCGGGTATCGGAGCAGTGGTATGGTCCGGATGAAGGGATAACTCAGATGTGGTTCCTGCTCCTGCTGCTGAGCAGGCTCATGTGTTGGTTTTGGGGAGCCTTGCTGACAGCAGCGCTGTGGGATGTGATGGTGCTGGCTCTGCTCTGCGGGTGCACAGAGCTGTGCCCGAATCAGTGAGCTGTGCTGGTGCTGAGCTGAGCAGCGTGGAAACCACCCCAGTGTCTGCAGACAGCGTGATGTGTCTGCAGCCCGGTGAGCCAGCGGAGCCAGCGGAGAATGGCTCGCGGTGGCTGTGGAGCTGAAAGATGGTCCTGATTTTATTTTGCACACAAAATGAAGAACACTTGACGACCACAGACACGGCACGAGCCCTACATTGCTGTCACTCCTGTATCACACTTGCTCAGCTTTAAAGAGTAAAAAGATAGAAAGTTTTACTGACTCCTGGTCTGATAGCACTTTAAGGACAGAGGATCATTTTTATTACCCACTTCATCAGGAGACTCTTGTTCAATGCGTTCCTGTTATTATTGCATTATATGCTCTTTCATAGGTATTATTGAGAAAAGCATTGATATTTTGACACAACAAAAATGGCTTGGATTAATTTGTTCTGTTCCTTCATTACATTACAGGTACTGTAAGAATTGAAATGTTCAGGAACATGCAAAACGCAGAAATCATAAGGAAAATGACAGAAGAATTTGATGAGGTATGGCATACAAATAGGTCTTTAAACATTCTGGAATATACTACAGTATACTCTTGTTTTAAATTAAAACTGGGATGGACAAGAAACAGTGGATAAGCAATGTCTCGGTGTGAGAATTATCATTGACGAGCAAAGCAGCGATTTAAACTGTTGGAGGAGGAATAACAAGGCAGCGTGAGCTTTAGGAAAGAGTAATGGAAAGCCAAGAAGTAATACAAGAAAAGGCAGTTACAGTGCTCATCTTGAGAAGTCAGCTCTGGATTGAGAAGGTACTGACAGGTCTGCGGATGGTCGGGTTTAAGTGTGCTGTCACACAGCCTGGAGCGAGCTCACATGGGTGGTGGTAGAGCCTGCCCAGATCTGACTCTGCAGGAGCTGGCTTGGGTCCGTGCTAACCCTGCTCTGGATCCGTGTAGACCCTCATCCATCTTTGTCTGGCTTTAGGGATGCCCTGGGTATCAGCAGGGGTGGTAAGAGGAGGCAGCAGGAAGAGCTGTAGGAGGTTTTCTCATCCCCTGAAGTCAGTGGTGGTCTGGGCTCTGGAGTTCACCTCCTGAGCTGCCATCGTACAACAGAGGACTGGGTTCCTCAGGCAGGGCTGCAGGCTCAGCGTTTGCAGCGTTCTGCTCTGTTTGCTGGGCTTTGTTTGGTGTTTTGTTCAGTTGACGTGGCAATTGAAATCAAATAGTGATGTGAAAATTACCATTTAGGAGCAGTGTTACAGAAAGAAATGTTCTTTCAAAAGATCTGAGTGTTTTGTTTGCAACAAACGGTATTACAATTCAGATTTGGGGTATCTTCTGTCAAAATAAACAGGGTATTCACTCAGGGCCTTTTTGTACAGGTGAGATAGGGCACAGTGAGTAAAATGTAGGAGTACAACGATGAATAAAGGTATCAATTTGTGCTGCTTTCTAGCTGAAATAGTTCTGCTTTTTAAAGCATCTCCTGACCAAAGTTAGTAAAATTAACAGTGACTTTTTGCTGGTGTAATTTGAGAACAGAGTTGGCTGCTGTCGTCAGTGCAGCCCCGTTGTACCAAACTATGGCCAAGGCACTGTCCAAAAGCCGGAGGTTGGTTTTGCCCAAGGGAGGTTGTCCCACAGTTGGCAGAAGGAAGCGTTCCTCAAAAAACCCTTTTCAAAAACAGCCAGTTATTTTCTCAAAGGAGAAAAACCCCTCTCTTCCCTATGCACATACAAGCAACATTTAAAAATCTAAAAAGGGCAGTATTGACTTTCTGGTGAGATCGCAGTTGTAAGCTTAAGTAAAGCAAAGTTTGTGGGCAGGGATATCCACTCGATCAGAATATTAACATCCAGTTACGTGGGGATGGAGAGTGGCACAGACCTTCAGTCACAAGAGCCTTTCTGTAGCTTTTGACCTTAAACACTTGGAAAAGTTCCTTTATCATCCCTTTCTGCCACTTCCTGTCCCAGGACACAAGGAAAACAATTGAATCTCGATGCCTGTTTTGGGCTGTACAGAGCTAATACTGTAGGTCTAGAACAGTTACAGTGTAGTCTTTGGAAGAGAGGTTTATGCCAACGGGCTGTTTTGTTTATTGAAGACTCACATGTTGGGTTTATTCGTTATTCTCCATTGACTTGAAGGGAAAAGGGTAGTGTTCAGCTTACAAACTTAGACCACGATGGCTCCTACAGCATCCAGATAAATGAAACGGGGAGACGTTCAATGTTTTCATGTTCTTGCTCTGCAGGACAGTGGTGATTATCCACTCACCATGCCCGGGCCACAGTGGAAGAAGTTTCGGTCCAACTTCTGCGAGTTCATTGGGGTGCTCATTCGGCAGTGTCAGTACAGCATCATTTACGACGAGTACATGATGGACACGGTGATCTCGCTGCTGACCGGGCTGTCGGATTCCCAGGTCCGGGCCTTCAGGCACACCAGTACCTTAGCTGGTGAGTACGGTGACCAGAGCTGCTGCTGTTTAGCCTCTGTGAGAGTTACTCCTGGTTTTGATTGAGGTGGAATTTGGTCAGCGCTGAGAACTCTGGAAAGCCTGATCAAATGCACGTACTGTATATGGTATAACTGTACTTAAAATACAGGGTCTTGTCTGGAAAGGAGTATACTGAGGCATTTAACCGTAGAGATTCCCGTCATACTCAGGGGTCTCCAGTGAGGTGGTGTGCTTGTGTCTTGTATTTTGCTATTATTTGTTCATTTGTTGTATAGAGTGTCTTCATAGTTTTCTATTTTGGACTACAAATTTATTCTCAATGAGGGTCAAGAAAATTGTATTGTCAAAAAGTATCAGTGCCCTGAAAAGTGAAACCTGTGCCTTCACTCTAGAGAAGCGTCAAGTTTGGGAGCACTGGATTCCTTTCCAGCTGATCCTGACTTCAGTTCTGGTGATTCTGGTTTGGCATTTGCTCAGGTTGTGGTGGATGGTTTCACAGGAGAGGTGGTGGAGTGAGGGGTGCACTCTGGTCTCTTTGATTGATGACATCCGTGTGTGATGAACAGAGGAAGACTTGATTTAAAGACAGGGACCAGCACCGTACATCAGAGGCCTGTGTGCTGTGTGGAAGAAATCATTGCAATGGATTATGTGGCTAGAAACTTGCAGCAGGGATCAGCAAATCCTGAAGCCACTGTTCATCACAAGTAGCTGTGGGTATTTAAGCCACTGCTGGCTTCTTGCTTTAGATACCCGTGTATCCAGCACTTACATTAGAAAGAGGAGCCGCCAAAGATCTCCAGCATTTTCCAGTGCTAATAGGTGCCATGTATTCATTTAACAAGCTCCAGAGCTTTGTTTTGATTCTGCAGACTTCCTCCAGGCTGGGTTTTGCACATTTAATGATGTTGCTGTCCTGCAGAGCAGAGGTCAGCGTGATGCCGTCGTGCTCGGAAGTGATCAGGTTTATGAAAATCTGCCTTTAGAACCTCATTTATTCTTGAAGGAGTGTTTTTGAGGTCTTTTTTTTTCAGTTTTCCTCTGTGCTGGCCAGTTTGAATGAGAAATAATTCACTACAGCAAGAAGTACGTGTTGGTGCTTCTGGAGTTACCAGCTTTGAGCAATAGGAGATAGGAGTTCCCACAGGAGCAGCTTCACTTCTCCATTTGTATGGTTGCTTTTCCACCTTGAAAACAACGCTGCCTGTTTAAGCCAGAGAAGATGTGACCAGCTGTTACATTATTTTGCTGTTTTTTCAGTACTGTAAAACATAATACACCCCATAACCACACAGGACGTGGGAAACACCCTTGCTTATGTTTTTGCAAACATCAGTTAAGACTGAAGAACATACACGAACAGCAGTGTATCCAGCGTGTGTGAAATGCATGTGAAAGGGTACCTGAAGTTGTAATGGTGTTTCTGTACAACTGCACGCTTGGCTTTACAGCAGTGTCAGACTTCCCTTCAGAGAAACAGTGCTGTGGTCCCTTGTGCATGGGATAATCCTCAACAGCTATTGCTTAAGAGTTACCCTTGGTATGGAGGCATCTGTGATGATACTCAATAGAGAAATGCACGTACACGGATGCTGCAGATTCACACACTTGTTCCCTGACCTCATGCACTCAAAATTTGGATAATGTTCTGGAGTCGGTGGCAAGGAGCATTTCCTGGAGCTCAGTGTGGTGTATATGCTCTCTTTTCTGATCTGTAGAGTGTTGCTGGGGTGGGAAGTGCCTTTCCAGCTGGCTTTGTGTCAGGGCCCATGGTTATTTTCTGTGAGTGTGGGTCTGCTGAGGCAGTATTTGTTAACTCTGACCACAGCTAAACAGTCACGTTCTGTCCTCTGCCTTTGCAGCTATGAAGCTTATGACTGCTCTTGTGAACGTTGCCTTAAACCTGAGCATTCATCAGGATAATACACAGAGGCAGTACGAAGCTGAGAGAAACAAAATGATTGGCAAAAGAGCTAATGAGAGATTGGAGCTGCTGCTTCAGAAGAGAAAAGAGGCAAGTGAAAAGATGATTTATTTCTCCTGGTTCGTGTGCGTTCCCTCCAACAAAGCCCGGGGTGGTTTCTGACTCAAGTGCTGCAGAGGGAAACAAGAGATGAGATCTGCAGTGGTGTTTGTGTGACCTCGAGCACATTACTTGGGCTAAAATCTTTTTGAATCTGGTGTGAACACGTTCGGTAGAGTTTGTGTGCTGTTCTGCACACACAGGATCATTTCTGTTCTCAGGGCTGTGTGTATGACCAGGCAGGAACAGAAATAGTCTCGAGTTGTAAGTGACTATTTTAGTTCTGCCTTTTTAGAAGGTTTTGAAATCGGGATCGTGTGTAGTCCCTGTGCACTGCCTGTTGTTCCCTTTGATCACTGCAGTCGTTACACAGTGTCTCATTAGTACTTCCTTTTGTAGCTGCTAACGCTGCAGTGGGGCTATAGCACCTGAGCTCAGGGAGAAGCAGCTGGGGAGACATTAAAGTGGCTTTTAGTCTGGCGTTAGGTGAGCAAAGTCATGAGAAGGTGTCTGTAATCATCCCTAAATAAAGTATTACATCCCAGGAAATTAAGTCTTAGAGTTGTACTTAGAAGAAATTTAAAGATGACAAGTAGAAAATTAATACACATATATTAATACATATACAGCCAAGCAACCGTAATCTGTAAAGGTGCCTCCACCACTGCTTTACTCTGTGGCAAATCAAGGATGTCTGGGTGCTTTACCCGTATGCACCTTGGATTCTTTTAGGTGTAACTTTGACTCGGAATTGCTTGGCTTTATAGTCTGGGGATAGTTACAGTTCTGTATTTTTATTTTACCCCTACAATCCGTAACACAATTTTATTTGGCTTTCATCATTCTTAAAAATCATGCGTTAAGTTACAAAGCAAGAACAGTCTCTCCTGCCCAAACTGCAAGGGAAACGTATTAAATATTAAATTCAATGTCAGCCTTAAAGCACTTTAAAAAGCAGAATTGGTTTCTCCAGATAGCTGGAGTTTCTGTTCCAGGTTTGTCGATTGTTGCTTTGAGTTTCCAGAGAAGGACACAGTCCCTAATGACCCTGGTTTGGTATCTGTGTGTCTCTGGACATCCTCTGTGCCCCTTCCTCCAGCTGTTCCTGTCGATGCCTTGTGGCCATGCAGTGTCCGGCTGCTCTGGGGAGACTGCAGCAACACCCAGGCTGTGAAACGCAGAAAGGGGAGTGACTCTGGCAAACCTTACCTGTCCATAGGCGTGTTCAGTGTGTCTCATGTCACTGCTCACTCAACTCATCAGGATGTGATCAGGAGCAGGCCAGAGAGGAGCGGTGGTGATTGAGGATGGCCTCAGATCTGTGGGGTTAAGCACAGCAGAGCGCCCCGTATAGAAGAGATTTATGAGGATTAGCCCACATCGTGGCTCTGTGTGAGGATTCCTGACACCATGCTGTTTATGTCCCGTGGTTAAACATGCTGCATTTACAGTAGGATTCTGTGCTGGCACTTCCTTAGTTGATTCTTTTGATGCAGTGCCATCCTAATAAAGCCTCGTAGGGACACAGACCCCCGTGTTGTGATCCTCATGAAGTTGTACAGGGACAGTTCACAAGCTCAGTGTGGCAAATGAATCTGGAGTGGAAGAGATGGAGCACTCTACCTGAAGGGTTTCATTCTCCTGCATACCCAATGCAAGAGCAGCGTGTGAAGCTCTGTTCTCGTCAATGGGATTTCCAACTGAGCTGGCTGATTTGTATAATGATCTGCCACAAAACAGAGGCAGTTGTGTTGTAGTTGCTGCCAGCAGTAATTCAGATTTTGTGTTTGTCATTCGTAGCTTTCTGAGCTTCTCAAAGTGCTCGCAGGGTCAAGAGGAGAACGTTTCCCTTATTTTGACTCAGGTTTAAGAGGAGCGGGTTAAATCACTTTTGCATTGGTAGGAGCAGGAATCCCGAGACACAAATGCTCTCTCAAGATGCCTGAAGTGAAGCACTCCAGTTCAAGTGCATGATCTGGGAAAGCTGAAAGTTTAAAAACCATTTAAAGTTTTGGGGAAAATTCATAATTGTCAAAGAATTGCTAATTCATTACTGAAACTAAGATGTGTTTGGGAATTGCATCTTTTAAACGTTAGCATACAAAAGAAAAAGGGATCTCATGTGGACCTATTGAGTGCCTGGTTCTCCTCACCCAGCTCTGCCCCAGCCCCTGAATTCCCATGTTGTTGGTTATATGGCTGATAACTTACCAAGGTTAGCGCAAGCTGTCAGCTCCCTGTAGAAAAAGCAGAAAAAAGAGGGAAGACGCCGTCCGTGCTGTCCCCTCGTCTGTGCCCCTCAGTCCTGTACCGTGCTGCTCATCCAGAGAGATGTCTAAGCAGGCTTTTTTCATGTGTCTTCACCTTCTCATGGCTCAGGGTTCAGTCTCTCACACCTCTCATCTCTGATGTGTTTTTATATTGACAATTCATACCCAGAGTTCTCCGGGAGCTTCCCCTTCCCCTTCGAGGCCTCATTCATTTTTCAGGAGGTTTCCTGAGGCTCCTTGGTTCGTTCCCATCCTCATTTACTCCACGGTCTGTGCTGGGCTGTTCCTAGCCCCGTGTTTCTGAGGGTGTTTGCCTGCCTGCAGCCTGTGAGTTCAGCCAACAGAAGGGGGGTTAGGAATCCACGCTCCCGTTCGGGTTCTGTGTTCTTGATCAGGCATTCAGTCTGTGCACAGCGGGGTTGAGCTGATGCTGAGAACGCTGCTGCTCCCAGGAGCCGTGTTAAATCTGCTGCTTTTGTGTGCCAGCCCTTGGGTGCACACAGCTGGTGTGCGCCCAGCTTTCCCCTTTGCACATGATCCCTTTTACTGTGGAATGAATTTCCTTATTCAAGGAGAGTCAAGAACTCCCAGTGCCTCAGTTTCCCCGTGTGCAAAACAGCAGCAGCGCCTCCTTACATTTTAGGAAACTGGGAGGCTTCATATACTGAGTTTTGCAGCTACTTTGTGTCTTATCTGGAGGGTACTGTAGGAATATTTATAGAAATGGCTTTTAAACCAGAAACCCTCAGGTGAAAGTGTTCATGAGCTTGTGCTGTGTGGGAAGTCAAAACAGCCCATCAGAGTTTTGCCTCAGGCTCTGAGATGTTTCACCTGGTAAATCCATACGTCTGTAATTACACGGGTTTCTATTTTATGCACACGTGCGTTCTGTACTAGCAAGGCTCTGTTGTGGTTTTCTTACTGACATTTGGAACAGTTTCCGTTGCCACATGTTGTGGTATCCTGCTTTGACGTGAAGAAACACCTTGATGGAAGAACGATGGCTCTGCGTGCAGAAGCAGTTCTGCTCCAAAAGCTGAGTGTATAAAACTGGCATAACCTTATTAATAAAGCTGCATTTTGGTGTAATTAAGTCATCCTTATTTAGTGTAGTACAAAAGCTGGCAGTGTGAGAATCCTTGAATTGATTCCAAGATGTTCCTTTAGGAAGTGTTAACATCCTCACTGACACAAAGTGGGCTTTCCATAGCACTTACCAAGTGTGCTGGTACTACACGGGAAATACGAAGGGGTTTTTAAATGCTCTCCTTTATAGAAACACACTCACATTACCTTTTCTGTCTGAGTTTGGTTATTTGGGTTTGATGTGAACAATGTTAAGCGCCCACGCTCTGATGTGGGAAGGGTTCCTGGTTCAGAAACTGCGTTGTCGTGGGTGCTGCAGTTAAAGCAGCTGACACTTGAGCTGAGGATCGAGAACCTCTTTAGGTGCTTCTGAAACAGGACATGGAGTTTTTTGGAGGGCACTCCTGGTCTGTAACCAGCTCCGTTTCTGCAGCCGTCATTCACTCTGTTTAACCATGGATACAGGACTGCTGACGTGGCTGAACACACAGGCTCTGCTTGTCCACATTTCGGGAGCAAAGAAATGGTGGTGACCACTTCAAAGGACGGATTTGAAACTAAATTGATTGGTGTTTGTAGAGAGTGTTAAGTTTCCTCCATCAAGGCATTGCATATGTATGTATATAAATGTATGTACATGCACACAGTATAGACGTGTGCTAGAAAGGTAGAAAGTAATGGCTCTCTAATACCTTTAATTAAGTGCCCTTCCATGGTCTTCTGATGTTTCCCAATAAGAAATTGTAGAATATCAAATCATAATGAGCAGTGATTTTTTAATTTATTTTTGTTCTGTTTTTTGCAGCTACAAGAAAACCAAGATGAAATCGAAAATATGATGAACTCTATTTTTAAGGGTATATTTGTTCATAGATACCGGTAAGAAAATGCATGCTACAGCAGACTGCTAAGAAAGTATAATAGTAGATCATGTCACGGGCAGAAACTGTTATTTTTTTTCTCATGTAATATTTTAGGTGCCACAAAAGCAGTATCAAAACCACTGAAATTATGGAAGAAAATATGAGTGTAACCCCTATTAATTTCATAGCAGAGCCAACTACACAACTTTACTCGATGCAGTACAGCAGTTGTAAGGAGTTGTGGGATTTGAGTCTTTGTCTTTTAGACAGAGAAGTTGTCCCAGGTGGGAGCACAAACGTGACCTGTCTCAAGAATGACCAAATGATCACTGCACGTCATGGGAGGGCAGTGCTGGTCGCTGGGTACCTCTACCTGCGTTTCCTTTTGAGTGTCTTCAGTGCAAACAGATTTCTGAGGTTGCCACCGTACAGTCACAGCCACAACTTGATTTGAGGCTTTTTCCTCCTTAAATTACATATGCAGATTAACGTGGGGTTTTTGTTTGTTAATGGTTTTGGACGTTTGGAGCAAGAACATTGAGAAGCAGTTGTGTGTTAGCCCATCACAAAGGTTCTTTTGGTAGTTAATATGCCACGTCTTGTGAGTACAGAAGCCCAGCGTTGTATTTGTGTGTGTGAAGGTGTACGTGCATGCACTTCTGTTGATTTTAGAACTGCGCAGACCAGTGTGTTTAGACTGGTGCGTGCTGGTTTGGGACGTGGTTTATCAGGGAGCAGTAGTCTTTTCAGATAGATTTAGGGTTGTTCTGCACCACAAGACACCTCAGGGCATCTGCAGCATCTTGGTGAAACCAGCTCTTCAAATGTTCATTGACTGATCCACGCTTTTTTACTAAACTATGCAATTAACCTTTCAGATTTCAGTTCTGGTTTAAAATTCTGACATTTATGGAATATTTTAGATAAATGGCAGAAAACAAGAATTGGGTGTGTGAGAAGAGGGTTAGAAGGCGAAGAGGAACCCATGGCTTAGGTGAGCAGAGGGCTTATTGTCATTATGGAGAGAAGCACACGGGAAACCAGGGAGGTGGCCATGCTGAATGTGTGCGTGTGAGCAGCGCAGCGCAGTGGGATCACGGCTCTGCAGGACTCGAGCGTGAGGCTGGCAAGAAGGTCGATAGCTGTGCTGGGAGCATCTCTCCTGTGTGCTCAGAGGTAGCAGCACAAAGGGGGAGCGGGGCCAGAGGAGGCCACAGAGATGATCAGGGGCTGGAGCACCTCCCATATGGGGACAGCTGAGAGAGTTGGGTTGTTCAGCCTGGAGAAGAGAAGGCTCCAGTGGGACCTTACAGCGACCTTGGCTGAAGGAAAGGTGTCTTTTTTTTTTAGATACACATTTTCTTCCTAAGAGTTTAAATTCTTAAGAAGAAAATGTGTCTTTTTAAATATGTGGCTTGCTTAAATAGCAAGTCCTCGATCTGAACAAAAAGCGCCTCCAAGCTGTTTCATTCAGCATGCAGCCAGTGAGCTGGTGCTGCAGGGAGGTTGTGTCTGCTTGCTGTGGGCTGGCTTGCAGTTCATTGGAAGGTTTTCATGCTCACTTCTCATATTAGAAAAAAAAATGCAGTGATTTGCAGAAATAGCTAAGCAGTTTTCTGGGTGTAGCATTAGTCTGGTGTTAGCAGTGGAGTTGGTCAGAAGCTGAGATATTGTTAATAAATATGCAGGAGATGTTCCTACCTCGTTACTTATTTCCTTATCTCTTTCCTGCATCACTTTTTCTGACTATTTCTGTGTTGCTTTATGACATACTTGATTGTCCATTGATTATTTTTTGTCATCTCTAAAACTGAGATTTGACATCAAAGGGGAGAGACATAGAAGAAAACTCGGTTGGAGTCAAGGTGCTGAGTGTAGAACCAGAGAGAAGATGACTGTGACCAGGACTACAGGGGAACAGGCTGTCCAGAGAGGCTGTGGGATACCTGTACCTGGAAATACCTAAAAATTGCTTGTGCAGAGCATGTGTAGGAGCTTGGGTATGGTGATGTTCAGAGGTCCTCAGCTCAAACAGCTTTGTGTCTTTGTTTTGAGTCTCAGACCCTTGGTAAGTAGTAATAAGATACTGTGTACTGGTAACTTAAAAGTTAAACAAGCTGAAAACTACGTGCAGGGTGCATGTAGATTTAAAAACAAAACAAAACCTAAACAAAAACCAAAACAATTCGTAGTGACTATGAAAAGAAGCTAAAATATATTTTAAGTGCGTGAAAAAATGTAAGAAAGGAACTATAGTTTAATAACAAGCAGTGGATCACACACATAGCAAATCAATAAAGGCTTTTTGGCTGCAGCGCGTTTGATACAGCACCCGGCGGGGGGTTGGAACTGGGGGGTCTGTAGGTCCCTTCCAGCCCCAGCCATGCTGTGATGCTGTGTGTGGCCATGGATCTGCGTTGGTGACTCCAGTGAGGAGTGGTTCTCACTGCGTGGTGCAGTGGAAAGGGCTGTCTCACCAGTCCTGCCTCTCCACCACCCCCAGTCTGTTTGCCCTCTCACGTGCCCTGTGCAGGACTCGTTGGTTTCAATTATACTGAAGATGTTAAATTGTCATTAGATGACGTGTTTAAATTAGTTGAATAACTTGCTTCCTTTCTCTTCTCTTCCGAGTGTTTGTCCAGAGTGCCCAGGGATCCCTGAGCAGCTTTTGAGTCAAGATCCCTTTTGCTGTCTGCCTAGGGAAGGTTGAATGTGTTCTCACAGAAAAGAGAGATTTTCCTGGTTTTTTGGCTGGCTGTGCTGCATGATTAAATATCTGTTGACACTTGGTTTCTTTTAGGGATTGCTGCTAAATTCTTCCAAAATGCTTCACAGTTAGTAAATTTATAGGGTGGTGAAATAACCTCCTTGGAAGTGAGGCCTCGGACTGTCATCTCCTAGTGGAAATGTCTTCATGGCTGCGTTGTGCTGTTGCCTTCTTTTTCTTGAGTCGTATTTATGGTTTTCTAGATTGTTCTTCAAGCCCTGCATTCCGATTCCTTCCACTTACATTTCGTTTTAAAAAGTAGTTTTTAAATAGTTCCATAAAAGAGAATTGCTAATCTAGTTTAGTGTGAATCGATATACAGTTACATATATATATATATATGAGAATATATTCATAGTTTTAATTAGAACTTGTCTTTGTTGTGGCTGCTGAATGCAGTTTTGATGGTGCAGACTCCTGAATAGAATATTCATCCTTACAGCATCTGAAACCTGTTTGAGAAATCCCTCGTAGGAGCAGCCCATTTCATGCCCTCCCCTGCTGGTAATGCAGCTTTCTCCATTGACAGTGACCTTGGGTTTGAGGTTACGGAGTCTTCAGGGGGTTTGACAGACCCGTTCGGTGGTTCTGTCTGGGAGTTGATAGAATCAGTGTGTTTTATGTAGTCAAGGAGAGAAAACAACAGTGGCTTGATTGCGTTCCTCATTGCCCCGCAACATTCACCCATTGGCTTTAAACACACGTTTTGTGCTGTTCCATCAGTTTTCTCCCTGTAATTTGCAATGGAATGAGAAGAGCAGAGACCCAGCTGTAGAAGGGTCCCATTGGTCACGTATGGCGCAGCAGTTTATGGCTGTGCTCATGTGGGAGCCGTGGGCTTCACCTTGGGATCTGGAAGATCACGTACAGGAGAATGGCACCTGCAGAGGGGACAGGGGAAGGGTGCACGGACACGGGCGGTCACAGAACGGAGCAGTCACAGCTTTGTTACACTGCTGTGTGTGTATGGACTTGTGCAGTCAGTGTCCCAGCCATGAGATAGAGCGCGTTGTATTTGTATTCTGAAAAATTGCAGACTTTAGGAAAAATACAGCTGCTCTTATTTTGCAATTGTTCTCTGCTTCAAGCTTGGGATATTTTTTTATTAATTTTTTCATAAATTAGATTTTGGTTTTGGGCTGTGTTTTAGAATTAAATCAGTGTTTATTACTTCCCAAAAATACGTGTTTTTAATAAAACCACAGAACACGACTCTCAATTCCAGGCAAGGCCGGTGTTTGCGGAGCACCAGGCACTCCCTTCTCCTGTGCAGCGGCTCTTCCTGTTCCTCTCTCACTACGGCTGAAATGCTGAACTGTGAAGCAGTGCCAGCTGGAGTGGCACAGCCATTTCTCGTAGTAACAGATGTCTCGAAGATGAAATTACTACAGGGCCAGATGGCCCCGGTCCCTTTTCCCGTTGTTCAGCCGTCGTTGGTTATTAGTAAATATGCCATGCTCCATGTCAGTCAGGCAGGGAAGTGCCAATCAGATGGAAACGGTTTCCCTCCCTCATCTCTTTAGGTGATCTCTCCAGACAGTTTCCTGCTGCCTCTCCTCAAGAAGCAGCTACAAGTCTGCCTCAGATGTGTCTCTGCCTCTTCCATCACAGTCAGAACGTAGAAAAACGGCAAGAAAACTAGGAGAAACGAGTGTTGAAACATCAGCATTCTCCTGGGGTTTGTCATAGGGGCTTTCATGCCGGGCATGAACGAGATGTGTTTAGGTACCAAATCCTGTTGTGCCCCCCTGGCAGGCTCCTTTGGTTGAACCACGTAACTTGTGGTACCTTGCAGTTGTTGTCCACGTCTGGCTGCAGGGGTCCTGCCAGCTGAGCATGGCAGTGATGGTGCTTCAGAAACGGTTGTCTGGAGCAGGTTTGCAGCTTGGACTCATAATTCTGTTTGAAAAGAGGGAGGTAAAACATGGACTCATAGACTGAGAAGCAAACCAGGTTGAGAATTTTTTGGGATAATGGGAATACCATATCTGATTGTAGAAATATTGACATTATTAGGTGAGTCAGTGAGTTCAAGGACATGAAGGAACAGAAAAACAGTGAGACAGCAGTGAGAACAGTGACGGGCCCTAAGTAGTGAGGTTCATCAAAAGTAAAAGCAAAATATTATAGAGGAGGCCATTGGAATGAGAATTAAATGGTATGTGACTGTCATCTGGATAATAGGTTTCCTTTTGGTTTTTTTCCTTATTAGTGATGCTATTGCTGAGATTAGAGCTGTCTGTATTGAAGAAATCGGTGTCTGGATGAAAATGTACAGTGATGCCTTCCTGAATGATAGTTATTTAAAATACGTTGGCTGGACACTACACGACAGGGTAAGTATTGTGTAGTATTCACATAGCAGCGTGCACTGTGGGTAGCTGGTGTTACACCATCCAAGTCATGTGTAGTGTAGCATCTTTGATTTGTAAAGAGATTGCTCTTGTTTCTCACCTGTTATTTACCTCCTAACCAGCTTATTTCAAGGTATTCAGTTAAATTAGTGTACAGTAGTCCCAAACTGTGTGCTCGGACCACATGCTTTTAGTGTTTTCAGTCTCCATTAGAATATCTGAATGGACGTGTTTCCATGGTGCTTTTTGGTGATTATGATAGAAAGGGGGTCTCTTTGGATCACCCCTGACTGTGTTTGTGTCTGAAGAAGAAGGGAAGAGAGGTTTCCCAATGTGTCTTCCGTTTCCATTGCCCAAAAGGTGGAGGACAGAGACCACCTCTGTGTCCCCAGCAGACATCCCTGGCTCCACAGGCAGTGGAGCTCTCATCAGCTCATTTGCCCTTGAAGAGACTCTTCAAGGTTCTGCTTAGCTGCTTCTTCGGAAAGTTGTTGAAACACCAGGCAGAAGCAGAAGGATTTCTGTCCAGAGGTGCTTTCCGATCTCCAGTTCTTGGTACCGATGGTGTCCACAACATCAGCTTCTGCTGGGCGGCCACAGGTCCCCACTCAGCTCTGCAGCAAGAGTGGCTGGTTCCCGACTCTGGTAGAACAGGACTTGCACTGCTGACTGTGTGAGGGTTTTGTACACCAGGCAGCAGCTGGGACTCACCAAAACTGCCTGAAACAGTGTCTTTATAGAATCTCCTTGGTGCCTGATTTCCTTGGTTTTGAGAAAATGTTAGAAAAATGCGTCAGATGATGTGCAGTCTTTTCCTAAATCAGATTGAGTGGGCCTGTGCACAGAGAGCAGCGCTGCGCCTGTCCTAGGTACTGATGAGCAGCAGAATGCAACACAGCCTGTCAGGGTCATCCCATAAACTGCGGATTGACGATACCCAGGAATTTAGGTTATTTTTCCAAGAAGAAAATAACAGCACAGCGCAGTCTGCAGAAATACGGTAGGGCAAAGAGCTGAGTGAATTAATTATTCATTATTAAAACCTAACAAATTTATTAAAAGAGCAGAGTACCCTTAGCCGCCAAAAAGGAATTGGAAAAATGCAAAAGAATCATCACGAAGTGTGAAAAGAGAAACGGCTGTGCTGTCTCTCTTGACCACCCACCCACTTAAAAAAATACTGAAAAATGTGTGTCTGGGGGTTCAAAAAGTGGTCATCTCTGTGTGATCTGAGCCTTCACCTGGCGTGGGAGCTGACGCAGAGCAGTGCACCTCGAATTGCCATTTCTGGAGCGCTGTTATCCCTGGATGTTGAGAGAAGTCTGGTTTAGATGATCTTTCGAGGTCCCTTCCAACTCCTCATATTCTGTGGTTCACTGGGGGGTGGCAAACTACAGCTATGTGTGATGTTAATAAGGACCTAGGGTAGCTCGATGCCAGGCTGTAGATCCCACCCAGCAGGATGGGTTCTTTTCCACAGGTCTGCCATAGTAAAGGGAAGATGAGCAGAGCTCGACTCCCCCAGACAAGAGCAGACAGCCCCGCACTGCTGCCATCAAAGGTGTATCGACTGCTTTTGGCTTCGTTAGCAGCGGTGACCGTTTGCTGCTCACACCTCAGACGTGTCTGGAGGATTATCTCAGCAAAAACGGGGGAAAGATGAGAAATGTTTGCCATTAAACAGTGCTGATAAACATTCGATGGTTTTGGTTTAGGTTCTGATATCAAATTGTAAATAATAGAAAGCATTAACAAGCGTTAGTGTGAAGCAGTTCTCATATTCATTAAAAATAATTTCTTATTACAAAAATAATTTGAAAATATAAATAATTAAAACACTGAGAGAAGGGGAATTACAGGAATAATTAGAGTGGAGAAAGAGGCGTGCGTAGAACTCACGATGGCGTGGCTGAACTCAGGATTCTGCAATAATCAAGTGTCACAGTAATAAATTGAACAAAACCCCAGGTAAGGGTATTCTTCTGGAAGATGAGACTCAGGAGAATGGAAAGTCTTGGTTGTTAGAATGCAAATATTTTGTCTGTTACTTAGAAAAAGGCAGAGCGTTCCTTTCAGGTACGTTCTGTCTGTCTGTGAAGCAGAAATGTGACTACATAAAAACAGCTGGGAAGCGATGCTTGTCTTCTGTAGCAGAATCAAAGGTACCGTGTGGTTACCAATATTTGCTGCCTTAGGTTGACTCGTACTCCCTGCAGACTTCAGCTCAGAATTGCAGAAGCTCAGGCTGAAGTCTGGTCTGGGAAATATTCGTGCTCCTTCCCTTGCTGCTCGCTGTGTGTCTGCAGTGCTCACAGTCTGAAGACCCCTCTGCTGCTGCTATCCACAGCTTGCTGTAGCAGTTTAGCTGTGTTGGCCTCCTAAAAGTTCTTCCTTGCATAAGCTAAATTGTCCTCGTTGTCATTTTAATTGATTACTTCCTACCCACTATGCATGTCAAAAGTGACGATTCCTTCAAAGCAAACGAACTTTTCTTTGTTGTGCTACAAAGACGTTTACAGAGAGTTTTCTTCATTACCTCTCGTGTGCCCAGGGCTTTTCTATTTGATCTGCTGGTTTGTGTATTCCTCTTGTGCTTGACTTCCTAATTAGTTTAATAAGTTCATCTCCAAGTTAAATAACTCTCTTCACCGCTGTGCTGGCAGCTTTTACCATGGCATAAGTTTCTTAGGAATTGCCCTAACCTTATCATTCCTACCCTCTTACTTCCTTGCTAGATAGGAAATTTTTGCAGTGTTTCTGTCCCCAAAAGGTCTTTGGAGCATTCAGAGCTCCTGTTACTTGAGTGCCTCTCACAGTTACTGCAGGAACTACCTGTGTCTGTGGGACGTTTCTGCTCCTCTGTCCTGGACGTGAGGCAGTGGATCTGTGTGCACCTCCACTCCTGCCTTGAGTTCTTGTCCCAGTCATTGCTGTTGGTTCTTCCTGTGGGTTCCTGTCACTGATCTCTGCCAACTCTATTTTAAAGGATATCCTTCTGAACAGGATTAGCAAGCTGGCCCCCAGGGGCTCTTCCCTCTCCAGAGAGATGTATCCCATCCTTGACCTGCAGGTTAAAAACAGACTTTTTTGCTGTCAGAGAAAGTCCTTCCGCTGTCATTTTTCTGCCAGGAAAGGCAGTCATTTCCAGGGCTTGCCTCTGTGTCCCCTGGGCCGTTGCTTGCAGCTGGAGGAGCCAGGTGTGACACCACCTCTCTTCTTCCTCACCTGCTCCTGCAGTCCTGTCTTCTGCCTTGGATCCAGTGAGCAGCAGCAGGACAGCAGCCTGGTTCAGTGCTGGTCAGCGTCTGGCAGGCCATGCAGGTATCCAGTGTTCACAGCTGTGCCTCTGTCTGCCTGTTCACTTGACTCCCTTCACACTTAGAGACCCTCAGAGTCATGAACTTAACTCTGGGACCACTAATCCACAGTGTTTGGTGAAGTCCACAGGGGCTTCGGACTCCCTGAGGAGTCCAGACCTGATGTGCACAGGTCTGAGGTCTTGCTGCTGATGGCACTGATGTATTTTTATGCTGTACCTAACCAACGTAGGGTTGTGCCCTTTGGGACTGCAGCACTGACTGAATAACAAGCCATCCGCTCCAGTCAAGTTGTAACTACACCCGTTACCTCCCTGTTGCTCCGTGGTGGTCACCACGTGCCAAAACCAACACCGATCCTCTGTGGTGTTACAGGCTCGTGTCCTCTCCTAATGATGGCTCCAGAGATTCTGACCTTTCTGAGTGACACACTGCAGAGGAAGCACCGTTTCTGGTACTGCAGCATCGGGAGAAGAATGACAGGCAGCGTTCCTCTGTGCCTGTTTAGCAGTCGATCACATCCACATAAGCTTTTTCTCCTTGAAAGAGATACAGAGAGATGATTTCTCAGGAGCAACAGCTCTTCAAGGAGAAGCTCTTCTGAAAATCCTCCTTTCAACTTCTGTCCTTTTATACTGTGTTTCAATTTTTTAGATAGGTGGGAAGAAAGAAAGAAACCTAAAAATAAGGATTTCTAGCTTCTGTTTTCATGTCAGTCTCTGGATCTTTCAGTTTTTAGCTTGAGCAGCTTTTTAAATACAGACTCCATGATAGAATGGACAGGCTTAGAAATGAAGCCCTCTGGGTATCAAGTTTTATTTATAAAGTTCAATAATTTGTGAGTTCTTGAGCAGCTACGGGCCTTGGACTTGGTGTTCTCCCTTTCATCAAAGCAAGTTCGCATTGCAGTGAACTCTCAGGTTGTATCTGAGCAGGTTTGTTTATAGCCTTTTGCTGCCTACACACATTTCTCATCAAGAAACCGGAGTTTGCCAGGAGTACGCGGCAGAGCAGAGCTGTGCGTCTGCGGCCAGGCAGACATGGGCACTGCCCAGGGGATCCAGCCCTTCTGGTTGTCATCGGTGTTTGTGTAGTGCCAGACCTTTCATCAGCCGCCCTGTGATCTGATGTCTTCATTTTGTGTTTACTTGCTGCATTCCTTGTCTTTCTGGGGAGTTACTTGAAAGGGAAGCAGTAACAGACGTTCAACTGATGGCACCTTAAATTCTTTGTGTATGCAAATAGGGAGAAAATTGAACATTGTTTGTAGGCAGCAGCATGTGGATTTTGGTTTTTAGCTGAATTGCAAGTTGGCTTCGGTAACTTATTTGGATAAAATGTTAAAAGTACATTAAAATGACAGTATGATTTAATATTCATGTGCATTTGATTAGGATGTTGCATCAGCTAATCTTAGTGTGTTTTATTTAGCAAGGTGAAGTGAGGTTGAAGTGTTTGAAAGCTCTTCAGAGTCTGTATACCAACAGAGAGCTATTTCCAAAACTGGAGCTGTTCACTAACAGATTCAAGGTAAGAGGACATTCAATTTTGGAAGGAGAACAGAAAATAAAAGTGTTGTGTATCTTACCCTGTTGTGGTCTTTGAGTCATGTATATTAAATGCAAAAATAATAAATAATTTTATTACTTAATAATAAATAAATACAATAAAATCATTATAGATAATAAATTTATTTGTGACGAGGCTGTAAGTGCAGTAGTAAAACTACATTATTGAATGCTGAGATTAAGCCAGATTCATTTTACAATGTTTGCCTTGTAAGATTTATGAGGCTTGGCCAGGATGATTATTTATCTGTTTGTATTATTGATGGTTTATTGTCATTATTCAGTCTGCTTGTGCTTGTTTAATTTGGGATGCATTGAATTTTAAGGATGTGAACCTAACATGCATCTGAAAGTAACAGCCTGTAACAAAAGCCTGTTCGTAAGATGGCATTTTAACTGATCAGGTGCTTGTGACTGGAGGAAGAGGCTTTGCTCTGCACTGTTCTGCACAGTGAAACACTTCCACAGAGCAGGTTTACTTTGTCCATGTAGAGCATGTACTTGGCACATGTAGACAAGCCTCCAAGCATGGTTGTCCTGTTCAGGAGAGAAGTCCTGGTGCAATATTGAGTGGTTTTCTTTACTACTGCAAACTTGCTGACTTTTTGTTTAATGTCTGGATGAGAGCATGGCTGTGAATTCCCTCTGTGGTGCGACCGTCTCATTTCACAAGTGAAGTGTGTGGGGCGATGGGTGTAGCGATGCACTCCTTGCTTCTGTGGGGATGCTGTGCCAAGGGGGCTCTCAGGCCCTGCCACCACATTGGTGTCACCTTTTGCCGTCGCTTCTGTGTCCTGGAGAGCGCAGAGCTGTGGTGAGGGCTGAAAAGGTGATTGAGTTTATTTCGGTTTAAGTCATTATTGCAATGCTGATGAAAAGGTCTGTTTAGAAAAGAAGTGGCAGTGTAAATACTTGTAACTGCTGTGCCTGAGACTTCTCCCTGTGTTTTACACTGCTTCACTGGTGGAGTCTGTCACTGCAGTTAATGGAAACTCCTCGGGTTGATCGAGGGAAGCCCAAAATGCAGAAGACTTGTCACAGCTTCCCTGCATGTAAATGATTCATAAAACGTAATGGTAATCGGACTTCTGGCACATTCTCTTGAGATGGAGAGAAAAGATGCTTAAACTGCAGTGAAGTCTACATATTACGGAAGTTACAGTTATGGAACAGAACAGGCTCTTTACTAATTACCACCTTCATTGGAGATTTTGAAGGGCAGGTTAAATAACCATCCGTCAGGAATGAACTGGGTATGGCTGACTTTGCAGTAGGAGATGAACATGATCATTTGGTGGGATCCCTTCAAGGCCTCTATTCTTCTCGTTTTATAAATCAAGTTTCTATTTTTTGGGACTCCTGCAATGAAGACAGACTTTCCTCTCACAGCAGAGTACCTGGCAAACAGGTCCAGACCTCCCAGTGCTGCTGAAAAGCCTCTGTCCGTGTGGTTTACTTGTCGGCTCAGGACACCCAGAAATCCTCGCTAACCGCAGAAAAATGAGCCCTCCAAATCTGCCGCTTTTCCTGCTCCATCTGTGCAGGCTTACAGATTTGTTTATATGTGCTCCTTCTGTAGTTTGATTTGTTTTGAAATAGGCCACTAAAACTGTCATGGTCTGTGTATCTGCTGCTTTTTACTAGAAGATGGGTTGGGTGTTTCTCAGCCTCCTGTAATTTGTAGGAGAAATGCTCCTTTGAAGCTGAACCTGTCCTAGCATCAGCAAAACTTCTTGGGACAATTGGAGGCGCTTTGAGAAATGACTGTTCAGTGATGTACTTCAAGAAACCACAGGAACATCAAGCCTCTGAGTTGTTCCTTCCGGCTTTTTTCCCAGTATAGACCATTTTCCTTGTTAGGAGGAGTCAGGTGAGCCTGTGCGTTGCTGCTGCTTGTAGAGTGGTGTGAGGAATGGGCATTTCTGTCCAAAAGATTCAGAGGAAAGGGAGCCCCGTTAGGAATCCTCATCTTCCCTCTGCTCCACTGAAGCTGTTTTTACTGCAGCAGTCTGCGTGATTATGAAATAAATGAGAGCACAGGTGAGTTCAGAGCCTGTGAGCCCAGAGGACAGATGTGTTTAACGCGAGGATTTATCAGGTTCTGTTTCCAGCACATCGGGGGAACAAGAAGCTGGCACTGCCCAAAGGGGATTTACAGCTGTGCTGACAGGGATTGGCCTTTGGCACCAGGATGGAGCAGAGCTTCAACTTAACGCCTTTTTAATGTCTGATGAGTTACTTCAGTGTCTTGCCACCACAAGCTCCACCACCAGCCCCTGAAAAATAATGGACCTAAATGCCGTCCTTAGCTCCACGGCTCCTTATTTATATTTCCTCATCTGCCTTTAATCGCCCTGCGCAGTTCAGCTGGTGTGCAGCTCAATCCATTCCAGCTGTCAGGAGAAACCTCTCCAGAGACCTTGGAGCTGTTTAAAGTATCAATTAATGTAATCCAGAACGACTTGTGCTGGGGTGTTAATATTTCACCACCTCCCAGAGAGCTGTGACAAGGATCTGATAGTGTCACTTCTCCAGTGGAAAGGTGCGTGTTCTTTCCCACATTTGTGTTTCTAGGAGCAGGTGATATGCTAGACAATAAATTTTGTCCATCAACAAAAACAACCTGTCCATCAGTGACTTTTGTTTTCCATCAAGAAGTCCCGTCTGATCCAAACATGAACTGCAGCCATATGGAGAAGTGAATGAGCTGTTCTGCAGTCAGTGCCAGTCAGCACAGAGTCAGCCATTTAATCCCTGTCCATCCCTGCCCCTGTGCAGGACAGTGCTGTCTCCATGACCCGAGAGGGAAAGGTAGATCCATTTGCTTTTCAGCAAGCCTTGTCCGCATAATCCAGAATGCAGACTGATCTTCGTGGACAGTGTAAATTAATTGTTCAAGATGTAAATACAGGCCTGTGTCCTGTTCTGCTGCCATGCAGTGGTGCAGGAGGTTTCTGGGGTTTGTAACTTACTAAGCCGTGGAAGTTACACCTTCCAGAGGCGTTGGGTGTCCAGGTCTCGTTTGCAAGGACCTTGGTGCCAGGTGCTGTCACACGGAGACACTGGCACCAAGGCACATCAGAGGATCAGCAGTGACCCATCTGCACTGTTTGGTTTAAGCCTCGTGGCTTAAAGCTTTTTCTGGGAAAAATGAAGATGAGACAACGGTCTTTTTGGATGAAGAAAACATTGTCACATCAGTTGGTTTCAAGGTCCAGAAGGACTCCACATCCAGCGAGCAGCTCTGGCTCCCAGGAGAGAAGATCTGGTCCTTCCCAGGCGTTTTGCAGGCGCAGAAGGAGCTCTGTGGTTGTGTGCTTCCGCCTTGGGGTGCAGTGAGTTCCCTCCCTCTGGTGTCCTGGAGTTTAAGATGCACTTTGAGGCACTATATGGAATCGCACCGAAACTGTGAAGATCAGGGTATCTGCTCTGCAGTGTATCTGCTGTTCTTTCTCTTGATGTTGTTATTCGTTGTTGCTCCTTGGCCAAGAGCTTAGGAACAACTGACAGTGCTGTTTTTTGGTCTTGCCCGTACACCGATTTTCCAGTTTGGAAAGTTATTTCACTGTTTCATGGACTTCCTGCAGTCTCTAAAGCTGTCTCAATATAACAGTTAAATGCAGCAAGTGTGCCAGGACCTGAATGGTGATTGGTAGAGGTGCACTTAGCCACAGTTACACAGAGTGTCTCCACAGACCCGTTTTTGTGAGGGGTATCACTTGAGACAGCCACCGTGCATTCTGTACATGCTGCTCCTTTATGTCCGTATTGAAAAACCATGGCTGCTTGATATTCACCTTCAGCCTTGAAATGCCTGGAACAGCAGAGAAAAGAGGTGGACACCTTTATTTTGTCCTGATTTGTTCCTGGGGACTTTCACTGTTGGTTCCTAACCCTTTTTTATTTCATTTCCAGTCCTTGACTTCTGTTCTTTCACACCCCAAAATGTCACATAGTGCCTACTCCATCCCGAAGCAGATCAAGCCACAGAAATCCAGTTTTGTTTTCGGATGACCCAAGTTCTTTTCACTACCTTGATCAGTCAAGCAAAGAACATCAAGACATGCTGCATTCGTATGGACAGATAGAAACTCTCCCGAGCTAGGGAGGACAACGTGCACTGATCATGTCTCCTTTGGGGCACAAATTGAAACTGAGGAGAGAGAAAACCTTAGGAGACTCATAACTACAGGGTCCCTAGAGGTGATAAAATCATTGCATTGGATTGAACAGTGGTGTGCTTGTCTCCACTAGAGAGAGTAGAGAAGATACCAAGGGGTTTCCTGCTTTCCTGTGGAAAACCTGTAATGTCATTTTTGAGATCAGCTCCAAACCTTAAGATGTAGCCAGGTATAAAGGCCACAACTTCATAGGCAACATGCACGTGCCCATATTCAGGTGTGATTTTCTTCTCAGCATTTCCAGTTGTGCCTCTGTGCAGCATTCATTGCTCAATAATTGTGTTTTCAGAGGGTGAAGCAGGGCGATATTTCTGCTGTGGTCCAACCCAGGTCCATTCCTTTTCAGAAAGAAAAGCTAAACCAGAGCAGTCCGGAGCAGGGCTTCAGCTCCAAAGGTTGCTCACTTGTGTCCTGGAGAACGCCCAAGGACAAGCACTGGTTGTTGAGCTCTTGTCGCCTGCTGTGCCACGATGCCTGTAGCACACAGCTTCCAAAGACGCCCAGGAAATGGTTCAGTGATGTTAAAGGGCTTTCACGTGTCTAGCTGGGAGATCTTTCTCCCCAGGAGTGTTTATTTTGTGGTCTATAGCATTCTTCGTCTGATAGCTCTCGGTGTGTTTCTGTTTTGTCACTGTAACACAACTCCTTTCCAGGATCGCATTGTATCAATGACCCTCGATAAGGAATACGATGTCGCTGTGGAAGCCATTCGATTAGTTACGCTAATACTGCAGTGAGTATTTGTCAAAACCCGTGACAGTTACCTAAGCCTACAGTAATGTTTGACTTGATTTCTTTGCTTGTGTAAGGAAGTGAATCTGTCACTTTGCACTTAGTATGAAGTTGAACTGAACATGTAATAATACGGTCATGAGGCAAAAATAAGATACTCCATCTCAGTATATAAGTATTGATATATTGAGGCTGTTAGTGGTGTTTGGGTTACGTGGTGGTGGCAGTGCCATCTTGCAGTTTTAAAGACTTGGCCATGCAGGAAGATCCGTGCTTCCAGGCCCCCGACGTTGTCTTGCGTAGACACAGCGGTGTCCCTGAGGCAGGGGCTTTTAATAATGTTTATAGGGAGTGTTTGGCATCTTGCAGTACAGGCATTGTAATGAACGTCATGGTCTAAGTAATTAAGCAGGGCAAGATTTGTAAGTGGTAATGACATTTTTTTCATAATACTTTTATACCTTTATTGATACAACTGGGAGAAGGACAGTCCTTCAGTCTTACAGTCCCTTTAAATATCTCTGTATTTAGAAATTGAACCAAAGGTCCTTGGAATCAGTGTTCAGCCATTTAGGGTTTTGTCTGGAGGAGGTCAGTGCTGTGGCTGTCAGAAGTGGCGGGAGGGAGGGGATCGGAATGGACCGCTTGCTCTAGTTGAGGTGCTGCGTTCTGACTGTTGCAGTGGCAGCGAGGAGGCTCTGTCGAACGAGGACTGCGAGAACGTGTATCACTTGGTGTACTCAGCACACCGACCCGTCGCGGTGGCGGCCGGAGAGTTCCTTCACAAAAAGTAAGTTACTGTTGTCCTGGACTAGGACCAGGTTTGTGAGCGCTCACCAGGAGAGGTGAGGTCAAAAGGCAGAGCAGCATTAGAGTGAATCCCAGTTTAGCAAATCAGGTATTTAATTTACAGCACAGACTTGTTCTCTTGCTTAAAATCAAGGATTGAAGAAACTGAATTTACTTTTTTATTGCTCTAGAATTCAGATAATTTGTCCCAACTCAAGGGCTAAATCTACAAAGGCTGCACAAATCTCTAAAGTCAGTTTAAATGCTGTGGCTGTTGCTGAATTGCTGGTGTTATGAATATGTGCGCAGGGTCTGTACACCCCTGGAGGGCTGCCTGAAGGGCAGTCGTCATTCTTAGAGTTTTAAACCAGTTTCTTTCAAAATTGTGACCTTTATGTAGTAATGGTTAAGAAATGTGTTTCTAAACTCACTGACTACCCCTAAAACACTTTACACCGTGGTTACATCTTTGCCAAGGGAAATGAGCTGGCTTTGCCATGAATCAGTGACTGCGACCAGGACATCACCACAGCGCTGCACTAGTCCTTGTCATTGTACTGTTTGCAGTTCAAAGTCTTTTAGCAGTCATTTCACTTTTTCCCCTCATGGGTTGTGACATTAGAATTCTTTAATACATTTATAGGCTATCTAATTTTCCATGCCAATAGAAAAAAGATGTAAAAGCATCAGTTTTCCTTTGCCAGTGCTCTAATTTTCTGTGGTTTATTAGTGATTTAGAAGTCCACATTGTGAAGAAGCTTTCGTTGGTGGATTTCTGGAATTCCATGTTTGTGGTCAGACATTTTCTGTTTCAGGGAATTAACTGACAAAATTCAGTTACGTTTAGTTTGCTGTATGACATTTTACAAGTTACAGGAAAGGGTTAGGTTCTTATTTTTAAAAATAAATGCTGAAATTTCCTTGTTAACCAACATGTGACAAAATGATTTTGAAAATTCCCTGGAGAAAGATGAAGAAATATTTGCACTTAGTGCAGTTAGCACAAGGACAACAATTCATCCTGCCTTTTCTTTATCACGAGGCACAGTGCTGTATCCTATACGAATGTCTCAACAGCACTGAGAGAATTGCCCCGTTCCTCACCCTCCTCTCTGGGTCCTGCTGCCACACAGGAGTTGGTGCTCCATTTCTGTAAGGTCGAATCTACTGGAGCCATTGGAGTGGGATTGATCTCACCTGATTTTAGACATTTAATTGTCACTTTCTGTGTATACACCAGACTTTCTGGTTAGCAAAGGAAAGCAGATACTGCAGAGAATCACTGACTCACTGAGGTGTGTGTTTGAAGATGTGTCAGCACCTCCTCATTTCTGGTCTCTTAAAATAAGCAGGAGGGAAGAGGCGATGTCTTCCAAATCCATTTGTGTGTAACTCATCCTTCTCTTTTCGATGAGTTACAGCAGTGACACCTGAACACCGGGTTTCCCATTTCTAATTTGCTTTGTGACTGCAGTTTCAGTGTCAGACTTCTCAAAGTAGAACAGTCATTGCTGTAACTGTAACGGAGACACATCTGAGATCTCTTTCAGTGAGTACATTTGAGTGTTGGGAGTGGTTTGGAATTAGCCACGGATCGGGGAACTCAAAGCAGAATGTGTCATTCACCTGAAAAAAACACAAACACTTGACTGGGGGTTTGCTCTATTTGTGGTGCTGCTGCTGGGGTCTGAGGTCAGTTGTTTAATGGGATGTCAGGGGTATTTACACCATGTCCCAGTCAGCATCACCACAGATAGATAAGATACAGCCTTAGTTCTTCAGGCACCAGTGGAGTGAGTGCTGCCACCACTGTAAGACTTGATGAGTTGAGAATGCAAAACTGTACAAGTTATACAGCCATGCAAAACTGACAGAATCCTGCACTGTAAACATGCTTTGGAGAGCTTTTTGGTCTGTGCTGTTTTTCCAGCCCTGTGAACTTGAAGACTCTAAAGATGAATTCATCTCTTTGGGCAGGCAGAAGTTGTGC
>NW_010163270.1:42861-43451 GCF_000695765.1 Mesitornis unicolor | reverse complement strand
TCTTTCCCTTGAAAGAAACAGCTCGAGATGCTTCCGCTGTGTTTTATGAACAAGTCTACTCCATCAAAATCGAGTGCTTGCTGTGTTACTGCAGAAATGAGGTTTGTTCTGATAAACATGATAGCTCCTTTTGCTTGTTTTCAGACTGTTCAGCAGACACGATCCCCAGGCTGAAGAGGCTCTAGCAAAGAGGAGGGGGCGAAATAGTCCAAATGGAAACCTCATTAGAATGTTGGTTCTTTTCTTTCTTGAAAGCGAGGTAAAAAACATTTTAACCTTTACTTGTTTAATAAAACCTGGAACTTAAGTAGTGATTTATCAACATACACTAACAAGATGTCTTTCTTTTGTTTTTTCTTTTTATTTTGTAATTTTGGAAATTCCGTGTGCCCTTTTCCCTGCCCCCATTGCCTTGTCCATCAAGTACATTCAGCTCAAGTCATCTTTGTGGTCTGTGCTGCTCTTGCGTGTCCCCACTGCACTCAGTGCTGCTTTGCTGTATGGTGGCTAACGGGATCTCACTGCTCTATGGTGGTAATGGGATCTCACTGCTGTATGGTGGCTAACGGGATCCCACTGCTGTATGGTGG
>NW_010163270.1:0-42625 GCF_000695765.1 Mesitornis unicolor | reverse complement strand
GGGATCTCACTGCTGTATGGTGGCTAAGGGGATCTCACTGCTGTATGGTGGCTAAGGGGATCTCACTGCTGTATGGTGGCTAAGGGGATCTCACTGCTGTATGGTGGCTAAGGGGATCTCACTGCTGTATGGTGGCTAAGGGGATCTCACTGCTGTATGGTGGCTAAGGGGATCTCACCGCTGTATGGTGGCTAATGGGATCTCACTGCTGTATGGTGGCTAATGGGATCTCATCCAGGTACAGGATGCGCTGAAGAGAAGAGGGGAAAAGGTTACAAAATTACACATTTGATTTGGTAATAAATAGGTGGCAAAGGAAATAAAGAAGACTGAAATAAAGAATGGCAAGTGTTTCTCTGCAGAAGGGAGGGTAATACATTCTGTGTAAAAAGCAGAATGCTGCCATTTTAATTGTTAGGAAGCCTTGATCAAGAGACTTGACTGAGGATGATATGAAATACAATCAAGAGATGCTCAGAAGGAAGGGGTGAAACTTAGGTACAGTGTTCATGTCAACATTTTTTAGAAACACCTTATAAACCTACAAGTTACTGCAGTCTGAGAAGGTGTGTTCAGAAGAAGAAATAGGTGAACCTGTGACACAGGATATTTCTCCCAAATCTGTCAGGTAGATGCACTGACGCCTCCTTCCCTGTGTTCTTGGATGGTTTCTGGTCAAGGAGCCAGTCCCAGCAAGCACATCAGGTCTGCACCTTGTGCCTGTTATGTTTGTGCTGCTGGTTCCACAACAGTTTACAGCACAGCAGAAGCCTGTGGATTACTTTACTGACTGTGCAGCAGTTGTGTCAATTCACATAACAACAGTCTTTGCAGTTAAGGTTGTTGTTAATTCTGTACCCCCTGAAATCCTCAGGATTTGTGCTACCAGTTTCTGAACATGTGGCAGCATGGATGAAATAGAAATGCTGTTTGAAATGAGGATGTTACAGCCCTCCCTTAGTTCCACATTTGTTTATAATGCAGTAAGGAGGTGAGGAAAGGTAAGTTTACAGGTTCTAGGTCACGTCTGAGAAAGACTTTTTAATTATTATTTATTATTTTATTATTCCACAAACCATCTGCTTTATGGATTTTATTCCATTTTCCTTTAAAACACTTCCCCATTGTCGTGCAGTTGTATCGTTCAGCTGGAAGAAAACCTTCCAGAGTTAGTTTCAAACTGAGTTTTCTTCCACCTAACGTAAGAGCACGTACCCAGCTCACGCCCCAGGGCCAAGTTGCTGTGAGAATGGAAGAGCTGTGGCTGGTACCAGACGCTGTGCTGACGGGTGCTTTGGTTTTTGCAGCTGCACGAACACGCTGCCTATTTGGTGGACAGTTTGTGGGAGAGCTCTCAAGAGCTGCTGAAGGACTGGGAATGTATGACCGAGCTGCTCCTGGAGGAACCCGTCCAGGGAGAGGAAGGTATTGGTTCAACCTCTGCGCTTTATCGGTGCCACACGACAGCGTTGATTGTTCCTTGGCAGGATGTGTCTCTGGGGCTGAGAGAGGGGTTTCTGTTGTGGTTTGTTTAGAAAGTGTATTTGAAGAGGATGCTAGGTTAATCCATTTTTAATGTACTTCACTTCGTGTGTAGCATTTTTCTACTCAGTTTTTCACTTAGTGAAGTCTGCTGTGCTGTGGTTCCCCAGCTTTAACCGCTAAGGCTGCTGCTTCTCTGAATGTTTAAATAACTGCTGTGTACACAAATATTCCAGTAAATGAAGTAGTGAATGCAATGTTGAATAAGCTTGAAGTGGTGTTAATTAAATACGGGTCTTTTGCAGACAACATTAAAACCTAATGAATTCTTAAAAGAAAAAAATAAGGGGATTCTTTCTCCATTAGTTTTAAATCCTCCTTGGCTCATAACAGATCTCCGTGCACAAAATAGCCAGGGAGGTTGTGGTAAAGAGTCCCTAATGACAATGAATGCCATTCGAGATCCTTTATAATCCTTTAGGATTCTCCTGCGTCAAGGACCTTTGCAGGGGTGAGGTGGCTGAAGGAGCAGAGCACTCTCACTGCTTCCTTGCACGTCGTGCTGGTAATCCCAGCGTTCCGAAATCTGACCTTTTGGTATCCACCACTTGTGGTAGTAATACAGTCATTTCCTAAGGAAATCAGGCACTTTGGTTCTTTGATTCTGCATAGCCTGGTGGTTTGGTCCTCTTGATGTGACCAGAAGTACTTTGTGATGGAGGGAAAATGTTGTAAGGAAGTCAGAGTGAACAGTCAGTTGCTTTATTGTGTAGATGTTTGTTATGTTACCCTTCATTTATCCATTTTCCAGACTACATTTCTCTGGACTTCTTTCAGCTCTCCCATCTCCATTTGGAGATGATGGGAATGGTAATTCAAAGAGCAAGCAAGGAAGCCTTGGTTTTATAAACAGGACAAAGTGATGTTGTCTGCGTTGTTCTCTATTCCCCGTGTTTTCACAGCTGCATTCACAGATTTGTCACCCCTGAGACGTCTCGCACACACGTCAGAGCTGATGTTACTTGTTCTTTTCCCTCCCCAGCGATGTCTGACCGGCAGGAGAGCGCACTCATCGAGCTGATGGTGTGTACGATCAGACAGGCTGCTGAGGCACATCCGCCAGTGGGCAGGGGCACGGGCAAGAGAGTAAGTGGTGCTGCAACAGGGAGCTGGGACCTGTAACGTGAAGTATTTGTCTGCAGTGCTACATCTTAGCACTTCTACATTGGGGTTTTTATAGTCAGTGTTTTCTGTTTCACATGAATGGTTTTGAAGAAAAATAGTAAAAATTCTGTTTCTGGACGTGTTTGGGTTTTTGTTTCATGTTGAGTTTTGCATTGCCGTGTCAAGTAATACAAACTTACAGCATGGAAGATCTTTTTTCATGTTTTTTTAGATGTTCTTTTTATCATAGCCCTGGCTTACACTTGGAATGTACCCACACCTGCAGCCCTTATTGTTCAGTCTAGATTAGAATTGGAAGTGTAGAGCTCAGGAGCAGAACGGGATTACCTCTGAGTGCCTTTCCTAAAAAGGAATGTGCTGCTAATATGGGTGTAAGATTTGCAGCAAAAGCCAACAGGATCTTCATCATGAGAGTGGATGAGCGCTGGAACAGAAGCTGAGGGTTTGTGCAGCTCTCAAGCCCTGAGCACCCTGGTCCGACCCCAGCCCGAGTGCATCGGTGGTTTTATGGATCCGTCCTCTTTGGCCTTTTCCACTGAGTGCCCTCAGAATGTGAGAATTGGACGTTCTGGCCGTGTTGCAATCTGCCTGCCTCTTTAGTTTCTTTTCTAGCGTCTGTTTAGTTTAATTTCATTTCTGAGGCTGGGCGCTTTTAAACATTTCAGTGCAAGTCACAGGTCAGGGTGATCAGCAGGCTTTCAGCTGTGATCTCCACAAACACACCATCCAAAAGAATTTCCTAAATGTATTTTCTTAATTTTTGGTAGCCCCCCTCTTATTTCAGTTGGACTGAAATGAAATAGGCCCATGTGGACATTTGGTACTTCTGTTAGGTTCTGTTCCCAATAATCATAACTGGTTTATTAAAGAAAACCACAGACTGAATGAAGGTGAAGTCTGGAGATGGACCCAGCATTCTTCATTGCTAAACTAAATGCAGTTACTCAGCTTCCTCATTTTTAAGTGTCAGTAAGCAGATTTGCCTCCTGTCCAGAACCAGCGTCCCAGGAAAAGCTCCAAGAAACCAAATCAATTTAAACATGCTTTATGTACCTTAATGTAAAAGCCATGTTCTAAGAAATTCCTAATTTATTAAAACATTTCAGGGATGAGGGGGAATGCATGAAGGCACTTACTCAAATTCACACAAGCACGTATTGTCATGTGTTACCAAAACCGGATTGTCAGCACGACTTGGCTGTGTTTTGTCTCTAGCTGCAGACCATTCTGGCAGGCAAAGCAGCCTTTACATTTAACAAAGATTTTGTGTTTGTATGTCCTGTTTGGAACACCACATACGTCACTATCGGCTTTCCATGTGTTTTTTTCTGTCTCAAGAGATCTACAGTTCAGTTCAGTTCAGCAGATTGCTTAGTCTTAGATTTGTGATGTCTGTATTTCTTCAAAGCTAACAACAACACTTCAGTAGAACAAATTTCACCCTCTGAAGGATGATCAAAAGAGCCCCAAGATCATCTTAGGGACCCAGATCAATTAGCAGCACTGCTGACTGAGCAGTGTTTGATCAGCAGGACATGAGGGGGCTGTTACGGGGTGGGATCAGACTCGCCAGCCGCAGTGGCGTTGCCTGGTGCTAGCACAGCGGGGGCTGCACTGCGAGGTGGTGCAGGAGCGGCGGTTGCTGCTCCCTGCCATGTACGTGGGAGTGGTTTCTTACCCTGGTTCCAGATCCGTTCCCCTTCACGTCCATGGCTGATCTGGGCTCCTGCTGACACAACAGGCTGCCTGTCAGCCAAGCACATGTCTTGTTTCCAGCTGCTCCTCCTCACTCACAGGAGATGTAGGCATGACACTGAGCTTCTGCTTCTTTGCAGTTAGATGGTGAGTGGTGGGATGGGAGCTGCAGGGACCTGTGGCTTGTCAGTGGAGGTTTGTTGTGTTCTCGTATCCTCTGAGTGGAAATGGAAGCAGATTTCTAATGATGCGCTCACCTTCTTGTGAAACAGTTTCTTCTCTGACTTCAGCTGTGATACTCATTGTGCAGTCCGGCAGCTCTGCTACAAATCATTAGCTAGCTTGAATATTTTATTATCACTATTTGTTTTCAAAAGCACTCTCTCCTTTTCTGAAGCCAAGGAGCCAGATCTAAGCCGTTGTGAAGCATGCTGCTTTAATTATTGTCTCCATGTTCACTGCTTCCAGGTGGTTTTGCTATGACAGCATCAGTGTCTTCAGTGTACCTGTCACTGAGATTTGTAAATGAGTTCTGTGAACTCGGATGTGTGCTCTCACAGAGAATCACGTTCCAGTCTAGAGATGAGGCCATGGGTCTGCTAGTGGAAATCACAGTTACAGTGTGGTTTGATTTTGGTTTTCTTAATCATAATTCAGTTCACCCCGAGGTCGTACGTTAGCGCTTTGTTTAATGTGTGAAAGCCAGAGCTCGGTTCGCTTGGAAGCAATAGCAAAACTTCCACTGACTTGGGTTGTAGTTGAATTTCAATCCTAAAGAAAATGTTGATGTGTTGAGACAACATCCTGCCGGATGATGCATTTCCCTTCTCAATCACAGCTTGTCAGGACTTGTGGTCCTCCCATTTAATCATTCCTCAGTCCAAATGTGTTTGAGTTTTTGATTCCTTCCTCTTTGATTTATTAAAAATACACTTGCATGGATTTTTGTTTGGAACACAAACTTTAGAAAACTTAATGAATGCTATTTGCAGAAATTGTATTTACTTCAGTTACTTTTGATCACTTGCAGGTCTTGACAGCGAAAGAAAGAAAAACTCAGATAGATGACAGGAATAAATTGACTGAGCATTTCATTATTGCACTTCCTATGTTGCTATCAAAGGTACATTTTTCAGCAAAATAAATCTCTCACTGGTACTTAGAACTGTTTTTAAACCCTTCCATGCTGTAGTGCAGGTGTTTATTTTCACTTCACTGTTTTGTTCTTTCGTTTCCATTATGTTCCAGTATTCTGCTGATGCCGAGAAGGTTGCAAATCTCCTGCAGATCCCTCAGTATTTCGATCTGGAAATCTACAGCACGGGCAGAATGGAAAAGGTACAGTGCTTTGGGCCACAGTCTGGGTGCTTTCATGTACCTGATGGCTCTTCTAGTCACACAGGGCTCTGCCTTCATTCGGCACATGAGCCACGTAACCTGGATTGGGTGTCTTTGAATGACTTCCTGTTTGAGTTTCGTTGCTCAGGTGAGGTGAAACCTGAACCTCTTTTCTGATCCGCAGCATCTGGATGCCTTACTGAAACAGATCAAGTTTGTCGTGGAGAAGCACGTGGAGTCAGACGTGCTGGAAGCCTGCAGCAAAACCTACAGCATACTCTGCAGTGAAGAGTACACCATCCAGAACAGGGTCGACATAGCCCACAGCCAGCTTATTGATGAGTTCGTGGATCGGTTCAACCATTCTGTCGAGGACCTGCTGCAGGAGGTTTGTTTGCTTAAAATTAGTTTAGTTAGACTGCCTAAAAGACACTACAGTAAGCTGCAGGAAAACATTCTTACCCAGACATTAAATTATCCATCTGAAGATGTGGTGCAGCAGCAACCATTTCATCATTATTTGGAGCTGTTTCTCCATGTAGAACGTCCCTTGGACTAGCCAGTAAGCCTGCAAAGCATTGGTGCTGTAAAACAAAGACCACGGGACAATCCTGCTTCTCAAAATGTAGTGTTTAAACAGTCCACGTAGGAAATTGAATGAATGAATGGGGGAAAGCTGATGAAAAATGCAGAGAAAGGTGCATTTACATTAATGCTTGTGGTGATTGCAGTAGTCCCAAATGGACATGCAGGCAGCAGAATCAAGATTGGATTTAGTAAAATATTTATAATGGCATATTGAATAAGCTCTGGGAAGAGTGAAACAAAGATGCAGGTCTGAAACCTGGAGGTACCTGGGATTTACTTGTAAGAGTTTATCCTTCAAAATGCATGAAACAGAATACATTAAATAAGAACAGAAACCTTACTCATTTTTTCTTGCTTTACATCAATTTAGTGTTGTGTAGCACTCCTTGATTTGTTGTAATTCTCAGCTTTTTAAACATAACTTAAGGGCTACATAGATCTTTTTCCTCTCTTCTTCTTGTCACGCACTGTGCTGTGACAGATGCATTTAATTTTTGATGTGCATTCATAGAAAGTTAAGCTACAGTCTCCGTTTAGAATTGCATATTAAAGAAAATAAGGGTTTTTTCTATCTTTAAGTAATATGCCACTTACAGGCACACTGTATTATATGCCTTGTCACATTGCAGAGTAAATGAAAATCTCTCTGTTGCTGTAGGAAGGTACACAAAAAAAGGCAGTGCAGGCAGAGATCAGGACTCCAGAACCCAGAGCAGTCGGTGTGCCACTGTGCATCCCTTGATAAAGTACATTTGCTGTGCTGTCTGCCTGTCTGCCATTCCATATGTACAGAACCTGAGAAGACATCCCAGTCTGTGTGTGTCAGGGGAATCCTCTCACCCAATGCCCAGGACGTGTCTCAGCCCTCGGCTTTAATAGCCGTATTTTATTGAAGTTCCTGGCCAACAGGACCCAAAACTCTGAGACAAAACCTTTGGAGTCTGTTGCTTGGGAAGGAGGAGCTGGCACGAGAGAGGGGTGAGGCCAGAGGATCTCAGAGAAAAAGCTGAGTCTGAAAGCTGTATGAGGAATGAAGAAGAGTCTGAGATCCCTAGGGAAAAGAGTGCGGGGGTCAGGCATCTGACGTGGAGAAGATGTGGAGACAAGACAAAGTAGGAGAAAGCAAGAAAGAGAACAGTGGTAGCATAGACTGAAAACTTTGGCCTTTGTGATATTTATTGGGTTGGACTTGGTGGAATAATTTATTTTGGTAAGTCTGTTTAAATTTTAAAATGTGCGTACTCGCACCCCAGCAAGTATCCCACTGCTCTGTGGCTTCCTGCTAGGCTGATAATGAGAGAAACGTTGATCTGAAGGCAGGAAGGTTTCTTAATTTTGAGGCTTTCAAATTGAAAAAATTGATCAAAATGAAATGGAGACAAATTATTTAAAGTTGGTTTCCTGGTTCACAAAGTTGCTGGAAAAAATAAGTTTTGGAAGTACCTTATTTCTGCTTGTTTCGCTAAGACAATATGCCATTCAGTTTGCATACAGTTTTAGGAGAATGGTATTTTAAAATGCTAAGAAGAAAAAATAAATGTAAATGACAAGTTTGGATTGAGTTGTGCAGTATTTATTCGTGCACTGTTGTTTCCCCGGGTTTGTAAAATCCAGATTAAAAAACCCCACCTTCCACCCAGTTAGCAGTGTGTGTCAGTGCAGCGCGGTGTGCCTGTCACGCGTTACGGTGCAGTGCACGACAGGAAAAGAAAGCATTTTCCCGCTGAGCACTGTGAAAACCTTGCTGTGGACACTGCAGGTTTGTGATGCAGAGCAAGGCAAGCGTTTGGCTTTACTCGGGGAGCACGGTCATCAGCTGGTGGTTACGCTGCAGGCCAGGCCTTTTGTAGAACAAGGTAGAGCTCGGGTTTTATTCCGGGGAATGGTTTCTGCCATTGGAGGATGCTGGTTTGAGAGTTAGCACGCTGATGTTGCTGGATATTGCCAGCTGATCCTGGTTATTTCCTAGTGCTGTGCAGTGGTTATTTAAATGTTGTGATGGAGCCTTGATGAAAGTAATTGGAAAATTTGGAGTCGGTTTTGGTGCCAACATGAACTCTTGAAGGAATCTGCTCTTCCTCGTGCAGTGCTGCGCTCTGCCTCATTGCTGGGCTCTCATAACGGATTTCCTTTCGCTTCAGGGAGAAGAGGCTGATGACGATGACATCTACAACGTGCTCTCCACGTTAAAGAGGTTAACCTCGTTTCACAAGTAGGTGGTTTTTATTTCTCAAAAATTTGCTGTGTTAATTTTATCATTTCAGTGAGAATCAGTTGATATCTGGTGTTAAGAAATGAGAAAATACGTGGCCTGAAGTATGAAACAGAGATTGATGGATTATCAGTGCCATTTGTCAGTATAACTGTTTGAATTAGTCTGGGTCCTTGATCAGTTAACGCCGTTACTTTTACAGATTTGATTTGCAGCTGACATACCATCCTTGCTCTAAATGCTTTCCCATGATGAGTGTTGTACCAAAAGCCGTGCTCCCCTGCAGGTGAGGCAGGCAGTGCATACGGGGCACTTCTTATCACTGGCACCAGTGGATGCAGGCCAGACCTTTGCTGTGGAGCTCAGCTCAGGAGAGCCCTGGACAAAGCTGTTTCTCTCAGTTTCTCTTGCATTTGAGGCGTTTCTCCTCAGAATTTTGGAAATAAGCAGTAGTAGTAGTAATAACTATTAGTAGTATTACTATTAGTAATAATTAATAGTTGATGAGGAGAGCCTGGAAAATGCGTTCTCTTTCTGCAGAGATGCCAGGGATAGTTTCTAGTTGAATTGTTGTAAAGTCTGACCGTGTGGATGGCACAGAAACTCCTTCACAAAGTCTGGCGTGAACCGGACAGCAGCGTTTCAGGGTCCTGCTGCTCTCAGCCAGGTCTCGGGGCACCCTCGTAACTGGAAAATGTCACTTGAACTGTGAGTTTTGGAGCACAACACAAAGACCTGATCCTCCCTCTTGCGAGCTGTAGGAAGTGACTACTCCTGAAAACTTCGTGTGCAAGTGGCTGAGAGCCACAAATCATCTCTTCTTAATCACAAGATATGGAGGACCCTGCTTCTGCCACCACTTTGTACCTCTTTTATACCAGTTGTTTGTAGTGATTTCGCTCTTTTCTGTGCTCAGTCTTCCCTTGTCCTGACTCCTGCACTGGATCAATTGTGTGAAATGGCTCTGCGATATCTGCTCTTCGTTTCTATTCAACAAGGGTCCCACCGAGACCGTTAAATCGTTACTAATTTCTGTGGTGCAAATGAGGTTTTCGGTCTCCCTGGTAACACGCTGCAGCCACTCTGCCTTTCCCGAGAGCATTGATGAGGGCCAAGGAAGCACACATCTTAAGGCTTTTCTGAGAGTCTCCCATATATATTTTTTCCGTTAGGGTCTGGAAAGAGTTAATTCAGACTGTAAAAAAAGCTGTGTACAAAGACACACAAGTCGAGGCTGGGGACATCTGCTTTCACCTTCAGAGAATAGGAAAGAGGAAGGAGTCCAATCTGAAGACCTGAGGAGGAGCTGTGGATCAGTTCTCAGCTGTTTTGTTATTTATTATTATAATTTCTAATTAACAACTCCTTGCATATAAAGAAGTAATGAAATCTTTTCCTTGCTCTCCGGAATGCTATGTCTGATGTGATTTCTTTGTGAAAGGAAACAATCGTGCCATCCAGGACAAAGTTTTTGCTGAACTTTTAGATACGAGGTGAGGATCTTCAGTTCAGAACTGACATCTAAAGAAGGGTGTCTGTGGTCTGGTACTGTCATTGACTGTCAGCAACTGCAAGCCAAAAGAAATTAAATCAGTGGAAGCTGAAATTGCAGGCTAATGACTGATCCCTTTCGGATCACCTTCAAGGGCGCTGATAAAGAGGTTGCTGAGGCTTTGAAGAGAATCACGTCTGTCTCTTCTGCCAGGGAGAGAAATCCCACTCCACCTCCCCTGCATGTGTGTTTCTGTGGTAGTTGCTGCTTCTTTGTATTTTAGGAAAAAGAAGGCCAGCAAGTTAAAAACAAACCAACAACCAGATCATGGTAGGGATGATCAGAAAAGCCTTCCAGACCCAAAAGCTTCTGTGCTGTGGTGCCCCAGGCCTGAGCTCATCCTCTTCCTGAGCGGGTCGTGGCAACAAGGGGCTCACAGTGCACTTTTTAATTCATGTCTTCTCATCAGAGAAGGGTATCAGTGTTCCAGCCCAAATGAAATGCATCATTACAATGTTTCCTTCCACGTTTTCAGAAGATAATAATAAATCTTCCTGAAGTCTGTTGAATAGGACACCTGGAGTCCACACTTGGGCTTCTCTGCTCCAGGGTCTCACTGGTATTCACAGCGGGTTTTTCTGTCCTTATTACATGGAGACCATTTTCCTATACAGACTCCAGCCCAGTTCAGCTGAGCTTTCACACATAACACACTTTGTATGCTGCAAAATACCATCATTTCATATTTAATTACTTCAGTTAATTCAGTGTGAATCTCAAGCATCTTCTCTGTTACTCTGTGTGCTCTTTTGATGCTGTCTTATATACAGAACGTTGTTTCACATGTAGAAATCAGGACTGCTGGTTTCATTGTCCAGTAGTCCTCAGATCTGATAGAGTTTGATTCCTTCCTTCATCAGCTGGCAGTGGCTCTGGGAGCTCTCCAGAGATGAGTCGTGCTCTGGTCAGTGTAAGCATGATCAGTCACGGCCCTTCCAAGACACAGGAATTCACGGTCAGACCAGCAGATCTGCTTTTCCTGTTATAGAAACCCTTGGCTTAGCCTTTTTTTTTGGTAGCTGACCTGTACGTCCCTCAGACTAAGTTACTCAGAAGTCTGTTATCCCTAGAACTAGAAATTATGATAAATAAAACCTCAGTATCTAACGTGGTTGTTGAAAGCCCAAGGTACAGATTCTCACACTGTGCTGCGTTAAGGAGAGCAGCAGTCTGGTGGCTGGAGATATCCCCTCTTCTCAAGGAGGTTTTCTGAGCTGCTGCTTTCCTGGCTCTCAGAGGCGCTGTGGTACCTGCGCTTCATCTGACGGCAGAAGCGCACCTCAGCAGACAGTGCTCTCCCTAGGGATGGAAAGAAACCTGTGGGGAAATGGTGGGCCTGGTTTTCTGTCACCCGTGGAGACTCTGACACGGGAGGGACTAAGGGAAAGTTGTGTTGTGTGGATTTTCATTCTGGGAGTCTCTGTGTCAGTCTGAGCCTGTGTGGAGAACTGTAATGTGTCCAGGGCACTTTTATAGCTATCATTGTGATTGCTAAGTACAAAAGACACAAAGGGGTACCAGAACATGCCTGGACTTCGTGTGGAGGCTCTTCTTTGAGGAAGTTTCTATTGAAAAGCCCTGTGCAATTCTCTATAGTTGGAATTTTCCAGCTTTGGAGGCTGGGAAGCTCCCCCTGAGCTCAGCTGTCGGGGCAGCGGGGCCTGCCCCTGCGGTGGCTGCGGGACATGGAGGGCTCTGAAATGAAAAGATGGAGATGAGACAGCTTTTATGTTGGTATTCTCTGTAGGATAATCTATGCTGATACCTGCCTCTGCACACCGAGGAGATCTTACTGCTTTAATTACAGTGCTGTAATTAAGGAGGTACAACTCTGCCTGGCTAGCAACCCGGCGATTTGCTGAAGCAGCATCTGTGTGCCTAATATCACCAGCCAGAGACAGTTCTCTGACAGCCTGTAATTTATCTGTGAAACACTTCATTTCCGTACTTCGAAGGCCATCCAGAACCTGAGGCGGGGGGAGTATTTTTACATTTTTGGTTCCTTTTGTGTGAAGTTTTCCTATTGTTCTGTTCATGGATTTGAATTGGAAGTCAAGGTGCACCTTGGCTTACTGACACAGCCCTGACGAGCGTCCTTCGCTTGCTCTCAGCAAAGGCCATTACTTGTTCTGTTTGCTGTGCAACTTTCCTCAGCGAGCTTTTCCAGGGCTCACGCGCTCCAGACTGGGAAGCATTTCATACTGGGGGTGTCAGCAGGATCCAGGCATCCCCAGGCTTGAGTTCAGCCTCGGAGAATCATTCGTTCTGGCTGAGCAGGGTGGTAAATTATTGAAACAACGTCAGGCAGCTCCAGAGCAGGGCAGACACCAAGGGGTGGGAAAGGTGAACATGACCTGGGGAGCCAGGAGCTGGGATGAAGGGGAGCCAGAAGCAGGAGACTGCTTCATCTGATGTAGCCTTGCCAGTTCAGTCTGAGCATCCCTTCTTCCAGGTGAGTGCTTGAATCACCGAGTTTCTCGTTATTCTGAGGTGGCTTGCTCTTTTATAAATATATTATAAATTGTTTCAAATCATCTCAGTTTAATTCCACTGCAGAAAAATGCGTTAAACCTATTCTTCTTTTGTGAGAGAGAATTTTTGTCTTTCAGGCAGCCTGATGTTTTTTAATTTCTTCTGTATTTCTCAGTTGTGTATTAAAAAAGCTGTTGATGTCTGTAAGGCAGTAGCATATAAGTTGCTAATCTCATTTATATTCCTCTCACTGGTGAATCAGCTTGGTACAACTGAACTGTGAAACGATGGGGGATGGCGACCACCATCTCTGCTCATACACGAGTATATCATGCTATCTTACTTCGGATATTTCAGGATATTTCATACCTAGTGATAATGGATATTATTTCTGATCTCTCTGTGTTACCTCTTGTTGCAGTGCCCACGATCTGACAAAATGGGATCTGTTCAGTAACTGCTACAGGTTGCTGAGAACTGGAATTGAGCACGGAGCTATGCCAGAACAGGTATGGTCAGCAACGCCTGCATCGCATCATTTGGGGGTTCAGCATTGTAAAGAGCCTTGTTGTAGAGAAATTCAAATTATTAATGCCCTGGACTTCTGTTATTGAGGAGAGACATGGAGGTTTGAATGACATTTACATTGTAGTGAGGCACTGTCCAGGAAGTGAAAAATGCACTTGCCTCACTTTTCTTGTCTATAAGGAAGGAATAACTGATGTTGCTGTCTGTGAAAAGCAGTGCATAAATCACGGTGTTTACCCTGAAGCCCAGCATTTGTAAACCTTGCTGCAGTTACCGTTATCACCAACGTTTTTGTGCACTGAAGGCGAGATGGGAGCTTATGAAATCCGGGAAACAGGAGCATTGAGCAGGGATGCTGGCCAGCCTTCCCAGTGGAGTTCTTCAGTGGACACATCCCGGACTTTGCTTCCTCCTGCTTTGACTGTCGTGTTCTCATGGACGAGCACGGGGACCACTGCAGATTCTCCCAGGACTCCAGTTTAAACTGCAGACTGCCCATTCCAGTATTTCAGCTCATTTTAAGTTATAATTTTATTTCAATTAGAATCAGTTGTTGATTCTAACCCAACTTAATTTCGGAAATAAATCTCATTAAATTCTGTAAAACTATTTTCTCAGAGGGACGATGTGGAGGACACGTTGCCACAGGCCATGTGGAAGTCATGGCTTTAAGCTGGGGGACCTTCTGCTCGCTCTGCTGGGATTGGGCTACCTGGAGGGACAGGCAGGCAGATAAAAGCTGTCATCCAGCCACCAGGCACCTGCAGCTGCTGGGTTTGGCAGCGATGTGGCTCCCCAAACACTTGAGTAAGATCTTGGGAAAGACGTTCTGCAGTTGATCTCTCCTCAGTGCTGCTTTCCCCAGTTCAGTAGAAGGAGTTCACTGGGAAGGAATGGTTTGGTCTTCAGTGGTATCTTTCAAAAAAAAGTATTTTATGAAGTGGTTAGAGCTGTTACAAACTTGATTTATTCTACACAGAACAGCGAACTGCTGGGAGCATCTTCAAGCAAAAAGGATTTTTAGCGCCCAATACAGATTTGAAATTTTAAAAAGACACCGTGGATGCTTTTGTGGACACTACAAATATAAGCCTAGTTGTCCTCAAGAGGAAAGTTTCATTTTCTCCCTTTTTGTAGAAATCTGGCTGTATGCTCATTTGACAGTGGAATGAATTTCCAGACTGTGTTACTAGTGAAGGCAGGTTCTGAGGTATCAGAGAGATGATTTTGAGCTGTATAGACGTTGGGCTGTACTCCTGACATGCTGTGTTGTAATGCACACTTGCTGTTCTGTTTCTCAGCGTTGGCACAGTGCTTGTTTTCACCTGTTTGCATCTCAAAAGCAAAGAAGTGCTACTTAAGAGCTGCTCCTGTTTCTTCTCCCCCAGATGCATGATAATTTTTGCACACGCTTGGCTGCTCCGCGTGGTGTTTCCAATGTGTGCTCCTCTGTTACAGATTGTGGTGCAGGCGCTGCAGTGTTCCCACTACTCCATTCTGTGGCAGCTGGTGAAGATCACGGAGGGCTCCCCTTCCAAAGTAAGTAGGCAGTTGGGCACACAGATCTGATCTGCAGGAAGCACGGCTTGCCCAGGAAGGCATCAGACCCGACTGTCTGTGGCTGCACCCCCTGGACAGTCACTTATGCCATTGTCAAACAGCTGTGAAATGTTGATGTTTTGATTTATTCGCTATCTCAGGATCTGTTTAACATCATACGTATGTCTAAATGAGCTTTATGACAGCGGAAGCTTTATCAGGGCTTGCTACAAGCTTATTTTCGTGTTTTGATTGCTGAGGATAATTAATGCATTTTATTGTGAACGCAGCAGTTTGCGTGAACGGACAAATCATGCTGACTGTTTGCCTCATAGTTGTTCATCTGTACACCACAGCTTAATGTTTGTGTGTTTACCTTGTGTGCCTTTCACTTACACCTTTTCTGTTGCTGAACATAGCTGTACGGTTACTAGCAGTGACGGTTACTAATCAGAAGTGAGTGCTCACAAGTGTAATGCAGAAAGGACAGTGTTACACGCAGCTTGTTTGTGATACTTGGCTTTTCGAGGACCTTTCCTTAGTTCTTTCCTCAGTCAGAGGCCAACATGCTGCCTCTCTAGGGCTTTTTCAAAAGTGATGCATCAGATAAAAATGGTATGAAAACTGAAGTAGTAACTGTTCTTCCCTGTCGGCATCGAAAAGAAAAAGACGCTATACAAAAGAACTCAAAATAAGCATTTTATGCACATAAAAATGATAAAAATACATTGTAAATTCTTTGAGTTGTGTTGAATACTGACATTTAAATATAGCTACCAGAAAAGAATAATAATCGGTATTTTTATTCAGGGTTTCATTCCCGTTTTCCCGTTTCAGCTTCTTTAGCTTCTTTCTCCTTAGCATGCTGATGGTAGATAATATTACATCTTGACTCCTTATAACTGAGAAAACTGAATACCTCTCATGTATTTTAAATGAACTCAGAATCTCATCATGGTAATACATCTGACGTCGTCCTAGCCGGCAGCATGGTTATCCCTAAAGAGAAATTCCACTTGGACAGAAGGAGCCAAGTGACTAGAAGTAAATCCAGGAGGCCACGCAGCGCTTCAGCCCTGAGGTCCATCACACCAACACGCTGAGTCTCACTGCAGTGCTTTCCTAGGAGCTGGACTGTGGGAAACAGAAGGGAGATGAAAAGGCCAATAGGAAGAAGAGAATTTAATATCTCATAAAACTATTCTTGAGTCCTTGTTTTTCTGTATCTCTTAGATTGATGAATCTTTAGCAGATGATTTTTTAGGTTTCCCTTGAGCTCCCAGGCTGACAGCTCAGAGCTGGAGGCACTGCCCTCAGATGCGTGGGAAGCGCTGGTGTCTGCGGGCCCTGGCAGAGCCGCTGCTGGCGCAGAGAGAGCCGAGCGCTGGGACGGGAGCGGGCAGGGCTGGGTCAGGCATCGGTGTCCCCTGGGCAGGACAGAGCAGCAGAGTCTGAACAGAGCTGACAGAGCTCATCCCTTGGACCAAACCCGAGTCTGACACAAAGCTGAGCGATTGCTGGGTCTCGTTTTCTTCTCCATGTGTGGTTTATTACGAATGAGAGAGGAACTGTTCAAGTGCGTGCCAAGAAGCTGTGACGTTTTTGGTGTGTGTCTTGGTTTCAACAGAGGCAGCCTGAGCTTCTCGCAGAGGATTATTCTCATCTGCCTGTTTTGCTCTTCCCATGTGGCTATGACTGTATTCTTGTGATTGTGCTTTAGTATCTTCTGTTTTGTTTTGATTTGTTTCCACTGCTTTATCTCGTTACCCCTACAAATTCATCAGGGTACAGCATTAATTCCCCGAGCTCCAAATACACAGCTTTCCTCTTGAACCTGCCACTTCTGGTCCCCACATCTGAAATGCCTGTTGGTCGTCTCTGGATCAGGGTTATCAAGAACAGTCGTTCGTTTCTCTTCCACCCACAAACCCTTCTTTCTCCAGATCAGCAAACCTCCCTCCTTCTCACTCAAGTCATTGGCCTTCACATTTCCCGTGTCTGCAGGCAGTTAGGATCTTGGTGTTGTTGAACTGAGACATGCACTGATCATTTCCTTTTTGGTTCGTGTTGATTTATCCAAGTGCAGAGTTCTTTAGAAACCGCCAGGTAAGCTGAGCCCCACGTGTGAAACTTTTTGTTGTGAAACATTCACAGTTTACATTCAATGCAAAGTACAGACAGTTTTACCTCAGGAATGTGTTGGTTTATTGTTAATATTTATTACAAGGAAACTTTGGGTCATTCCTCTAAAAACCAGTGACTTGTTCTACTCTGTGCTGTATGAGTAGGATAAGTTTTCATGGCCTCTCCATTTTTTTTTTGGCCAGTTTACAGGATGTACGTATATCGAATGTATGACATTATCACTGTCTTTTTACTCTGCTTTTTGCTAGCAACCTTTTACTAATACTTGTGTATTTTTACTGTTTATCCTAGGAGGACTTGTTGGTGTTGAGGAAAACGGTGAAGTCCTTCCTAGCCGTGTGCCAGCAGTGTCTGTCCAACGTCAACACTCCGGTCAAGGAGCAGGTAAAGGAAGTGTCTGTCGGATGCTTTGACAGCAGTGTGAGTCTCAAACTGCAGTAAAACTCAAAGACAACATCATACCCAGCTGAGGGCACAGTCGTCTGTGCCTTCTGTCTAAATAAAACTGACCAAGCGCGCCATTGGAAGAGCTGCATTGAAAGCTGCAGAGCTCAGCTGGTACCAGAGTCATTCCTGATGGGGTGTCAGGGTGACCTGGAGGCACAGGCTCCTGCTCAGCCTCGAGGGATCTCACTGCAACACCCAAAACCAAAGCCCGTTCCATAGACACTTCCTGTATTCGTGGATGGGAACAGGCACTTGTAGAGGGTGACTGAGACCTCAGCCAGGTTGCATCTTTCTCTGAATATTTTTGGATTTTTTTCCCCTGTTACTAATAGAGAGTCCACAGTGACTGCTTTCCTGCCAAAGGCAGATGCCTGAAGCTAGATTGGAAAAATCTAAGCCTTAATGATATTTCATTATCCTAATAATTCAGTTAAATGTAGTGGTGAACACCAATTATTGTATCTCTCTTTCCCGTTGTGGCTAATGGGAGAAAATTGAGACCTCTGGCAGTACAGGTCATACCGCTGCGTATTTTCTAGCAGAAAAAATGTTAATTAATTTTACAAAAACTATTCTAAATAACACTCAGAATGTAATGTCCTCTCCCGCTGTGCAAACATCATAACTTGACAAATAGTTATGTCTCCTTGGGACATCAAAGTGAAATACCCATTTACGCTGTGTCTTCATTATATAAATGCCAAGATCTGGAGGTTTTTTCAGATTCTCACCAATTTACTCATTACAGCTTGGGTTGCTGTGCCTCCCTGTTTGCTGGGTGACTGAAAGCTGAACTGCGTCTCTCTGTGCACACGTGCCACAAGAATATCAGTGAAGAATGAGTACACAGTCCGCATGCGTGGAGTGGGGCATCTGCTCTGTGTGTTTAGAAATTTGAATTAAAAAATGAAATCGAAGGGCTTGCTGGCAGAATTTGCAGTCCCTGAAAAAACCCAATAGCTGTTTTGCTTGCTGAGTTTTTTGAACATGTGCTGATTTACAGCAAGTCCATTGACATCTTTTGGTTGTCTGCAGATTGCATTTCTGTCAGACCTTCCACGATTTTGCAAAGACTGTAAGTCCCTGTCCTGTGTTTTGCTGGAGATAATCCTTTCTAAAGACAGCGTTTGTTTTTCTGAAAGATGGCTCTGTTTGGCATTTACACTGTGTGCTGCAGGTCGATAAATATGAGCGTTGAAGGCTCGCAGATGTCACTAGTTGATGTATTTTTAAAAGACTCTGACATGTCATTGTCTTCCAGCAGATTTAACTTTAGTAATTGGTTTTTAATATTCTAAGTAGTTACTCTTGGCATATTTTATTAATATTGTATAATGTGAAAATACCATCAACCACTCTAGTACAAGCTAACACTGATGTCTTTTCTGCATCGACAAATGGTAAATGATCCTTCCCATTACTGCAGTGTTATCTTTATACATTAACTTGGTTTATTCTCCTATTAGTAGTGTTTGCAATGTTTTTTAAATGGATAATTTAAGCTTTTCCTAGAGCTCCTCTGCAGTTCCCAGTTCTGTGGGAGCTCCCAAGCCTCAGCCAGACCAAGCCAAGGCCACCCAGAGCTGGGGACAGCCAATGTCCCAGTGTCCCAAGTTGGACTGGAGACTGCAGAGGTCTTCCAGCCAACGCTGCCATGATACTGTTCATTTTCTGCCCTAAAAAATGTATTTCTGTGAGTGCAGCTCCTGAATCCTTTTGTTTCACTGGATTTTTTTGAGAATTCTGCCTAAGTTCTATTGTCTCCCTACCATATTTGCTTCTTAATCTGTACATTCTTTCCAGAGAAGATCGATGTACGTATCAAAGGATGGGGAAGAAAGTATTAAGTGTTTATAGAAACAGGACTCAAACATTTCACATTTTCCTAGACTGTGTGAGTGAAATAAAACTCCTGTACTAGATGTATCTACAGCACAGACGTCTGTATCGGAGTCCACTGCTGTCTTTATGTTGGACAGAAATAAGCACTTTCAGTGCATAACTCATATGCCCTTTTTTAGAGGTCTACATTAGAATGAGATTAAATTCTAGTGAGTATCAAAGGAGTTTAGAGCAGGCGAGATCATCGCTGAAATGAATCACAACTGTTTGGATCCAGGGGGAAGAAATCCCCAGCAGCAGCATCTGTCTCCAGTCTAAGTAGTAGTGGTTTACGAGGATCTGTGTTTTGTCCTTGCCCAAGTGTCGCTCATTCAGATTTTATAACATACTCCAAGAAATAAGTGGGCTGCTGTGCCGTTCAGCAGTGACAAAGGTTTCGTGGTGGGGGTTTGTAAGGCAGATTGCTGTGTCTCACTGCCTTTCCTTAGGCTTGGTTCAGAAACACGTTTAAACACACACGTAACGACCTCTCTGTTCAACTGTCTGTGGAGGGGGAATCCAGGGCTGAACCAGCCCTCACTGGATGTCATCATCTGTCAGAGCTGGTCTGCAGTTGGAATTTCAATTGAAGTTGAAAATTCTGCAGTCTCTCTTCAGTCGAAAATGCCTTGGGCCCTACCTGAGAGTGGGGACAAGCACTGCCCCGAGCGAGGCTCCTGCAGGCTTTGGGGCGCAGACAGCGCCTCCAGAACAGGACTTCTAGGATCTTTGTACATCTTTGCTCTTCCAACCTTTCTGTCTTGCTCAGTTTCAGGTTAAAGAGGTTAAAGAGAGAGAAACTGAGATGATTCCAAAGCACTTTCTGAAAGGTACTCGGGTGCTAGATGTAGTGCAAATGCACACAGCTGGCTCTCACATAAGCTGATGGGGAAAACAGTGTTATTGTGGTGCGTGAGAGTCTGCAGATAAGCCCTTGAAAAACAGCAGTTATCAATAGCTGCCTTGTTCCTTGTGCTCAGGTATCAGGGATATAACAGTAATGAGCATCAATATTGACAGTTCTACCCTGGCCAGCTTGTCATCTACATTTGAAAGCTGTGCAGAGAGACTCGATTCTTTTTGCAGAGAATTGTTGATTAAATTCTGCAAGGATTTCTTGGCTTACTGCTGCTTCTCTGCATTTTGAGGATCCGAGAGTGACTCAGCTTGGATGTTTCCTCATAACGTTATTCCTTTTTTTGCTTGTTTAACTTTTATAACATTATCAAAAGAGGTGTTTATTCTTTACTACAAATTTGGCTGCAGTCCTCGGATCAGAGGTAGATTTAGAGTTCTTTTCCTAGAGAAATGGCAGTTTGATACGGATCATCCTGGACGTGGAAGAGGTGGTAAACACAGCTCCCTACATTCAAATCAAAGAGGTAACACTTTAAAGTTAGGGGCAGCCCTCATTAACACTTCCCACAGCATACCACCAACTGCAGCTAAGTACATTTAAAGGACGTTTAATAATAGCAGGGAAGTCTGGAAATGAGATAAATTGTATTTTATTGTTTACTTCCTTATGCTTCTTACTGCATTCGTCCTCTCTTGCCTTGCAGGCTTTCATGCTGCTCTGTGATCTCCTGATGATTTTCAGCCATCAGCTGATGACTGGAGGTCGAGAAGGTCTCCAGCCCTTGGTGTTCAATCCAGATTCAGGCCTCCAGTCAGAACTGCTCAGTTTCGTGATGGACCACGTCTTTATTGACCAAGACGATGAAAACCAGAGCATGGGTATGTTCAGCTTTCATGTTTTCTACTTGGCTTTTTTTCACAGCAGACACAGTAGAAGGAAGAAAATGGCATTTTCAGATCAGCTTGCTCAGACATTTTCAGAATCATTCCTTCTTTATTTCTGGGAGGTGTGAATATGAAATATTCAGTGTTCAGTACTAAGGGGCTGCAGTTGGAGGTGACCCCACCTCTACCTCCTTGCGAGGATGACTCGAGGTTTTTGAGGCAGATCTGTCAGTTAGATCTGGTTTTAAACAACTTGGTGCCGCTGGTGTGTGGTACAGATGCCTAAATGCCAGTACAGGGGTACCCCATGTCTGAACCCTAAATAGCTTTGAACAAGGGGTGGATTCCCAGGCAGTCAAACCATGTGAAAGAGCTGCTGAGTGCATACTGCTGTGCTTTTTTGGACGCATTTCCTGAATTTAATGAATTTAATTTAAGTGGAATTAAGGTTCCACTTAAATTTGAGAAGAAACTTCTTCTCAGTGAGGGTGACAGAGCACTGGAACAGGCTGCCCAGAGAGGTTGTGGAGTCTCCTTCTCTGGAGACATTCAAAACCCGCCTGGACGCCTTCCTGTGCAACCTCATCTAGGCGTTCCTGCTCCGGCAGGGGGATTGGCCTAGATGATCTTTTGAGGTCCCTTCCAATCCCTAACGTTCTGTGATTCTGTGATTCTGTGATTCTGTGAATTTCTGCTGTACTCAGTGACTTGTATGTTAGCATGACACTTAGGTGCTATTTTAGATCTTTAAAGACAGCCATATATAGAACTATGATCTCAGAGAATGGATTCTTGCTCTAGAGATCCTTTCAGTTTTCTGGCTCCCTGGCTCCTCAGTACCTGACATGTTTGTTGGGCATCTCTTGAAGGATTCCTGGGCAGAGCATGTTTTGAAACACACCTTCACCAGAAGTCGGTGTGCAGTTGGTCATACTCTATAATAATACATCAAGGGTAGGATTTAGGAGGACGATGTCTCAGGTTTGTTTGCTCTTTAGCAGGATTGCTGTTCTTTACCATCCTGTGATCAGAGCAGGACGACAGCCAGGAGGAGGATGGAGATATTTGTGTGTAACCTCCATTCCCCAGTGCTGCTCTGACTCCGTGAAGTCGGTCTGAGCACTCACAGCTCTTGATTCAGAACACATCCGTAATGATAAAACGAAATTAAGGAAGGGGTGCAGGGGAGGGGTGTACCAATGGGCTTTGATTCTGGGTTAAAGCATCTCAGGACTGAAATGTTCATACATGCCCCCAGTCAGCTGCACTGCCTGTGAGAGGTTTCCTGTGCTCAAATACAGGACCTAAGTCCCGTGGCTCTGTGGGGCTCTGGTCAGAACACAGCAAGAGCCGCAGTGACGCTGTCTCTCCTCCCCCTGCATGGGGCTGTGCTGCTTCACACGGGCTGGAAGGTTCCCTCCAGGAACAAGCTGTTCTAAATGCCACAGAATATTGTGTTTTATCACAACTTTGATAGCCGATTTCATTTTCTTACATAAGTTGCAGAATATGCTTTTATTACATGATGTTATATTTAACGTTTTGTGTGTGTAGTTTCATTTTAATTCACAGAATGGAGTCGTACTCAGGGACTTAACACCTAAAACATTGCCGTTCAGTAGGAATGTTTTCACAACGGAATTTTACGTCTTCTTGTTATTGAGGCTTTTGGAGCCAGTGATTTCAGATCTGAAAATCCAGGGCATGCAGTAGAAATACTGCTGCCTCTGATTCTCCTCACGTGAAACACTGGTAGCTTAGTCATGTTCAAGAATGTCTCCAAATGTCCTGTGTGTCAGGAGTTAAGGAAACGGCATTCAGCAACTCTTCACCCTGGCCTTTTACAGGGTAAAGGAAATCGGTGGTTCAGCTCCCTGTGGATGTTCAGTACCTGTCCAGGACTGCAGCACCCCTGGTCAGCGGTGCCTCGTGTTCCTGACCTTTCCCAAATGTCCCAACACAGGGAGGACTCAAGCATTACCACCTTTCATTTCAGCTTCTCCTGCAGCAGGCCTTGCTTCGTTTTAAAGAACCGATGGTTTCTAGCAGCTACTCTCTGATAACGTTGCTTTAGAACATAGCGGGTACTTGTAAACATGTTATTGTTGATGCTTTCAGAGGGAGATGAAGAAGATGAAGCTAACAAAATAGAAGCTTTACACAAGAGAAGAAACCTTTTGGCTGCCTTCAGCAAGCTGATCATTTACGACATTGTGGACATGCATGCAGCAGCAGATATCTTCAAGCACTATATGAAGGTACAGCTCCACGTGTTCTTCTCTACCCAGCTGAACACGGATCATGGTGCCAGGGCCCCTCTCCCTTCCAGTGCAGCAGTTCAAGGTGGCTCACTTTGGAAAGCCTTATAAGCCTTTGGTCGCTGCTCAGGGTCAGTCTTGCTTAGCATTTTTTTCCAGAGCAGGAGTTTGAAGCTGTCCCAACCCAGGTTGGTTTCCTGCCCGCTGCTCCAGGGTGTTCCTCTCCTCTCCCTGCGCCCTCTTCCCCTTGACATTGGGAAAGAGAGAGAGAAATTGAGTTTAAATTGAATACAAACCAGAAGGATCTCTGTACCAAAGAAGGTGGAAGCAATATTGAAGAAGGAATGAAAATAAGTGGTTGCAAATGCAGAAGTATTAGGCTGAAAGAATACTGGTTTGAGGAAAAAAAATACATTCTCAGCTGGGAAGTTTTAATGGTCACACAGGCTTCTCTACCCAAATGGTCAGCACCAGAGGCTGTGGTTTTCAGCAGCTATTCTTCTAACATCAAAGCAAATCAGCACTTCATCCTGGCTGATTCCTCACTCCGCTTTCTGGCTTCAGTGAGTTCCTTTGTTGGCCATTAACTCCCCTGGTGTTGTGTATGGAGCTGCACACCCGTGAGCTGCTGCCCGCTCACGCACTGCTGCCTGTGGAAGGTGTGTCTGCTCCACGCAGTGTTGTTCCTTAGGGTTCACAGCCATGGGTCACTGTCATCAAATGTTTCGTTTGGGGTAAGAAATACTCTTTTGGTTATTTTTCAACACATTCGTTACAAAAAGTGATAACAAATGCAGAGGTTCCTTATCTCATCACTGGGCGCAGGCTATCAGTCACTTTAAATTTAGACATTGAAATATTGCCTCCCACTCACACACAACCTGGATTCTAGACTAGACAAGAAGAATTACAAGTAATCTTTGTATCGCTCAAACTGTAAGAAATTGCATAAGAGTTAAATTGAAAGATGTAAAGAGGTTTTTTCCACATTTTTTTCCTAGTACTACAATGACTATGGGGATATCATTAAGGAAACCCTGAGCAAAACAAGGCAAATTGATAAAATCCAGTGTGCAAAGACGCTCATTCTCAGTTTGCAACAGGTAAGAATGTTGATTTTTGCTGGAAATGCCTCATTGCAAGGAACACTGGACAGGCTTTTCTCTGGTGCCCTTTACAACTCGGTGAAAACACTGCACCTCTGTTCTGTGGTTATCTTGCTCCTCAGGTCAGGCTGTCACCCCTCCTCTCTGTCGTCTCCGTCTCCTTGAACCCACACTGGCCAAGGTTTGGTTGGATTCAAATGGAAGAAAGGGAGAGGAGAGCCTTGAGGGCAGCCTGGTCCAAGCTGATTCACAACATTTGTTCACTGGTACCTCGTGAACAGGAACAACTAGGATGGCTTTTTCTTCTTAACATTAGCTGGAAGTAATCCATCTTCTTTACATTTTCTCTATGTACTGATATTGACAAATACTGATTGATTTTTCAAACTTCCAGCTAATTAGTTTAAGTCTTGTAATATTGTTAGATATGTTTTTTCCTGAAAAATTTGTATCAACTATAAATTATTGGCTTAATGATTAAATTCATCCATGTTCTGCCAAGAGCATAAGCTGTGTGCTTCACTAAATCGCATTTAGGCCCTTGAAGTACCAGCTACATCCCATTACATAGAGAAATAACTTCTATAAATGAGATGATTTCAAATCACCTGGGCCTCCCAAAATTCATTCTGGAGTAGTAAGGGATTCCTGTAGCAATCTGGAAGCTGAGACAGATCTGTGAGAACTTGAGAAAAGCAGATGAACATCCAGAAGAATCAGGGGGTGGCTTTAAAACGCTTTAAAAGAGGGGAAGAAGCCAGGTGCCATGGATCAGTCAGCCCGGTATCATTGCATGGTAAAAAACAATTAGACCAACTATTTGCAAGTGCCTAAGTGATAGGTAACAGCCAGTAGGAATTTGTCAAGGAGAAATCACGTCAAATTAAGCTGCTTTCATTAATTTTACGGTAACAGGGCTTGTGGATGTCAGAGAAACAGTAGATTTAATGCAGCTTGATTTAGTACTGTCACTGACACCATCTCCCTCGATATTCTCATTAGCAAGCCAGGGAAATGTAGTCTAAACGGCAATACCAGCAGAAGATCTAGAACTGTTTGGAAATAGATCATTACTGTCCTGAAAGGATCTTTACCCAGTTATGCTGCCCAGATATTCATTAAACTCTGAATGATGGAATAGCAGTTTTCCTTCCTAAATTCAGAGATGCTGCTGATCTGATGGTGATGTAGGTATTTTAGAAAATAGTGCGAGAATGCAGAACCATCTTGATGAGCTGGGAGAGTAACAGAGGTGATCCACTGAAGGTACGTGCAGAATCCTGTTAAAGAACAGCACAATGTGGGGACAACTGGCAAACAGCAGCGACAGGAGGAGGTCTGGGAGCTGGCGTGGATTAAACGTTGGATGTGGGAGAACGGTCACATCTCTGTGAACAGTCATTGCGATGTCCAACCTCAGTAGCAGGTTCAGCACAAAAGCCCTTCTCAAGAGAAGTGTTTTCCAGCTGACAGATGTCAATAACTGAATTCTTTCTCCAGCTGTTCAATGAGCTCGTTCAGGAGCAAGGTCCCAATTTGGACAGGACATCCGCCCATGTCAGTGGGATCAAGGAGCTGGCCCGCCGGTTTGCCCTCACTTTTGGCTTGGATCAGATCAAGACGAGAGAGGCTGTGGCCACACTGCACAAGTGAGTGGTGGTAAATAAATGAGATTTTTATATCACTTCAGGTCAAAACTCATGCTCAGTAAACCTTTTCTAAAGGTATGCAACCGTAACGGGTCCCAGAATAATGACGTTTTTTCTAGTTTATGTAGAAAAATGGTGGGGGGTGTACAAGTATGTGTGTAAGAAAGGAGGAAAAACGAGCTGCCACCTAATTATTTGTTGGAATTTAATGGAGTGGCCATGTTTATCAGGTAAAGCCGTAGGTATTATACACACGTGTGTGGACTGCATCTAACTGCTGGAGATGGTTCTTTGTACCACACCACTCTGTTCTGTAGGCACCAAGAGCTTCTATAGAAAGATAATTCAAAAATATTTTCGAATTTATGTTTTTTAAGTGGAGTGAAGCTTTTTAAGTTAACTACTGTGTAGCAAAGTGTAGAAAGGTGCCACTAAATTTAAATTATGACTTTCCCGTGCCATAAAAAGGTTCAAATACTGAAGTTTGCTGTCTCAGAGACTAAGTCATTAGGGCTAGCAAAGCGTGATCAAATGCTATCAGACGCTTTCCTGTGCCCAGCAAGGGAGAAGTCAAGCCGTGCATGCACCCTTATTGGACAGCGTGATAGTGAACTGGTTTCTTTAGTCTCAAATGGTAAACCAAAGAGATGCACGGATCAATGTACAGGGAAGTAAATTCTCTGGCTTCTTGATACAAAAGTTATACTTTGTTATATCTCACTTATTATTCTCATTGCAAACTTCTGCTTCGTGCAGAAACAGGAGCCACTCCATCACAGTTCAGCTTTTGGGCAACGTTATTTTCTTTTGTTACAAGTGCCTGAAAATGTTCATATTTCTTCACTGTAGAGATGGCATCGAGTTTGCCTTCAAATACCAGAATCAAAAAGGACAAGATTATCCCCCTCCCAACCTTGCTTTCCTCGAAGTGCTAAGTGAGTTCTCTTCTAAACTCTTGCGACAGGACAAGAAGACTGTGTAAGTAAAGCTCTGCTTTCTGCTGCGGGTTCTGGGCGCTGTTAATCATGGTAACGTGTTTAAGCTCTCTGCGTTAACCAGGGCTATCGGAAGTCCCAGTGAGACATTTCACATACATAGTTATTCATCATTTTGTATTTTAAAGTAATACAAATAAATGAGAAAGGAGAATCAGACCCACTGATGAGGTGAGTGTGAGACCTCACAAACCAACATCCCTTAAGATTTCCCATGTGGTGCTGAAAATAAGAACCAGTCTTTTTTCAGGCTGCAAGAAACAAGAAATTAAATGTTAGCAGTGCAGGAAATGTACAGGCCCATAAACAGTGCAGTAACATCTGTTTCTGTTAGATATTTACATAAAATGTAAACTTATATTGGTTGTTTAATATATTGAGTTAAACTGGGAAATGAAGGTTTGTGAAGGCTTCTGTTGCTGGCACAGTAGGGCAGAGGAAGGGGCTGAGAGAGGAGACTGGTGCTGGTCAGGACAGAGCAGGGTGGCAGAGACCTGGCGGGCTAAAACAAGCAGCCTGGATTGGATGCGGTGGGTAATTACTGCGGATTAAATACTGGAAATGAACTAAATCAGAGGTATTGTGAATAAAGAGCAAGAAGCACTGTTTTATGAGCAGCATTTGAACAGGCTGCAGTGCGGCTGCAGAGATCAACGTAACTGGCAAAGACCAAACTGTGTTGTCAAGGGCAAATTCACAGTGAAGATGTTGTCAGCACCGCTGCAGAGATAACAACACTGCACTTCTAGTTGTTTCCTATCAAATGTCCAGGATTTGGCCTTTAGTAGTGAGAGAGAAAGGAAGAGGGTTTCATCTCCAGTCCAAACTCAGCCAAGCACCAAGTGCCCAGCGTGGAACTGAATTCTTTGAATGACTTTCTGGCCGTTTAAAAACTGCAGTTGCCGTATCTTCTGACTGATGGTTATGGGTGTCTTTCCAGTCCATTTTCTGACCACAATGAAATTCAAGTCATAGATATCCACTGTCACCACCTGCATTGATTCTTTCTGTCGAACTTTTCTGTAGTTTTTCTGTTAAGACATCTGTTTAAAGGTCTTTTCTATTAGTGTTAACAGTTATGAATATTACAGCTTTATCAGCGCTATAGGAAATGCATCTTGGTTAGCTTTGTGTAATTTTTAGTGTATACCCCTTTGAACCGATCAGTTTTTTAAATTGTGTCAGTAATTTGTCAATTCAGCAACCACAGCAGAGGAAGCGGTGAAATGAGCTGGAGAACTGGGTGATCCGGTGGGGCCAGCTCGGCACTGCATTGCTGAAATTCCTCTTGTTGTATCGTTAAGTCTTTTCAACCTCTGTCCTGTTCTTCAGGACAGGACTTAAGGATAATAGGATTTTCTGACTGTCTTCCTGGTTGAACCACAGATTCTCCTGCAGCTGTCAGTTTAAGTGCCATTAGCCTGATTCCTTTTTAATTTAGCGAGGCTCATCCTTCCGGTGCAGGCGTCATCCCTTCCACAAGTTTCTCCAGTGTCTGAAATGTAAAGTCCCATCATTCTGTACAGTTTATGACAGCTCAATTTGACCTGATCCTGTACACGAAATGCAGTGTTTGAGGAGATCTTGTTCCTTCGCCTCCTGTGCTGCCATTTAGCATTGATTCTCGAAGGTTCTCCTGCTCCTGGTGTCCACACACACAACCACGGCTGCTTTTGCAGGACTGTGAAGATTGCTGCGGTGGAATAATTTCTCATGGTTTTATCTGTCTTCATTGTAGTCATCTGTATGTGAGCTATTCACTTGAGCTGAATGAAACAGGTCCCTTAGGGCACAGTTTATCTGATCTGTGCTAAATGACTGCTTTGAGATGAGTTCAGACGTGACCTGGGTTCCATTGCCTGTGGCCACGATAAGAAGAGTCCAGATAACCTGCGTGTATGCAAAGGTTTCTTGTGGAGATGTCTCCATCCCCTCCCTGGAGAGCTCTGTCCTGTTGGCACCCATCAGGGATGGCTGCGTTTCACCCGGTGCCTCGCTGACACTGCAGCCTCTGCTCTGCTTTCGATGGGATTTGCCCTTCTCCTCCAACCCACAGGGACCTTCCCCCCTCCAGAGGGGCTGCCCATGAGCAGGAAGGTGCGTGACCACCCTCTGCTGGAGACGTCCCGTGTGCAGGATCATCCCTGGCCTGGCCGCCTCCTGCCCAGCCCTGTCCCTGACCCCAGCCAGGGGCTGCTCCTCCGGATGCGCTCCAGAACGGTGCTGAAGGCTCAGGACCACAGAGCTGCCTCTCACACAGAGTCCTCCAGCTTGGCTTCCCCACCCAAAAAATGAATTACCCATCCAATACATCTGCATGTGTCATCCGTCCTCGGTGCAGAATACCAGTGCTGGCACAGTTCAGCAAACACTGGAGGACTGCTTTGACTGCCGTAATTAAATAATCAGTGGGAAATGCAGACAACTCAAACGCCCTCCAGATCATATACAGGAGGGTTGTTTCCATAAGTTAACGAGTGTGCATTGGTCTTCTGTGTGGCAGGGGAACAGATCTTCCTTATTTTAAATGAAAAATAACTGCTTGCATTTGGGGAAACCATTTTTCGTGTTCCAAGATGCAAAAGGATGTCCCACATCCTCACAGCAGTGGCTCTAACTCGGTCTGTGGACACAGCAGCAATAGAAGTGGCTTCCTCACCGTGCAAAATAGGAAAGGAATTCAGATGAGGTGCGAAGTCGTCACAGACAAACGTGGGAGGAGGATGCTGGGGAGAGAATAATATTTAATATTATTTAATATTGTTTGTGAGTGCCCTGTGCATGGTGACATTCGAGGGAATGACACATGCTCCTTCAGTCAGAGACACAGGACCCTATCAGCACATGTTACTGAATTAAGGAAACACCAAGGTTTGTGTTAAGCTCTCAACAACATGAAGAGGGGTTGCAGGTTAATGAAAGAGGAACCATTGTGCTGTACCGCTGTCCTCACTGTCCTTTATTTTCAGTCACACCTACTTGGAGAAGTTCCTGACAGAGCAGATGATGGAAAGAAGAGAAGATGTGTGGCTTCCCCTCATCTCCTACAGAAACTCGCTCGTCACGGGGGGCGAAGACGACAGGATGTCCGTTAACAGCGGAAGCAGCAGCAGCAAAGCCTCCTCAGTGAGGAATAAGAAAGGACGGCCACCGCTCCACAAAAAGAGAGTAGAAGGTTTGTACGGTTTTGGTTGTCTGGTAGAGACAGCTCTGGTTTTGTACATACATTACAGCCTTCATTCGTAGGAGTCCTTGTGATGTATCAGTTAATGCTAAAATACAGGATATAATCTGTATGTAGTAGAAACAAGACATCTGTTCTGCAAATTCCTGTCACGCTGGAACACGTCTGTATGAGAAACACCATTGCGAGTCCCTGTTGGTGTTTGTCTCCACGAGATGTGCAGGCTCAGAGCTGTTGGAAGCTGCTGGTGAATTTGGGCAGAGGTGGCGTGTGTGGAGTTACTGGATCCGCACCTTCCTCAGGTGTGGACTGCAGGTTTCTGCCGTGCCTCGCTCTGGAGCCGCTGTTAATTAACAAACCCAATTAGAGCAAACCCAAGGCAGAAATCCTGCTAGAGATCAGTATTTCTGCAGTACTGGAGAACACTGCAAACATGCTCATCAGGTACTGGGTATGACGGCCCACTTCTGACAGGGTTGCATCTGTTCCTGGTTAATCTGTATGATGTAGGGTGCACTTCTGTGAATATGAATGTACTGTCTCTCTACAGAGGAGGGGTAAGTGGGATCTTTAAACTTCAGAGAATTATCCAAGGTTGGTATCTATGACAGTAACTCCTCAGTGCAGAATCTAATGCAAATTTGCCTGGATATTCAGCAGTTTCCCAAAATATTCTTTAAAAGTGTGTCCATATGCATTTCTACAGCCAGGCCTGTTCTCCACCATAGCTTCCATTGAGCAGTAGACGTGCCAAGCCCATCAGTGTCTTACAGCCAGGAATTCCTGGAGCTCAGGTAGATGAAACGGTGCCTCCTTTCTGCAGGACACGGTTTTGCTTCCTCAGGATGCGTTTTAAAAACCTGCACAGTAATAGAAATCGTTGGAAGGACACCACAGACTTCATTTTGGGTGCTGCTTGATGTGCAGTAGGCATTACTGATTGCATTACACCTTAAATATGCTTCCTTTTGAATAGTGGAAACTGTACCTCAGTTGCTGCATGCATATGAGATTAACAGTCTTATATTTAGATTGGAAACTCAGCAATTGGGAATTATCTTTGTTAGATGTGTGCAAGACACAACAATTCAGGTGGTGCTCCAATACAGTATTTGTTTGCAGTGGGGTTTTTGTTTGTTTATTAAATGCTTCTACTTTAAATTGTTGTTACTGCTGGGAATAGCTTTTATTGCTTAAAAGAACACAAAACAAAGTCAGAGCTGCAAATGTTGTCAGTAGAGGGAAGGCTCTGGTTACTGAAGCAGGGTTCAGCGAGTTGGCTGGAGGATCCTGAAGGCAGCGATACTGCACTGCACTGTCGGAACTGTGTCAGGAATTTACAGTATTCATTATCTTTGCAGATGAGAGTCTAGAGGGCTCGTGGCTGAACAGGAGCGAGAACATCCACACCCCAGGGACGCTGCAGGCACCACAGCTCACCTCCACTGTCCTGAGGGAGAACACCAGGCAGATGGGGGAGCAGATCCAGGAGCACGAGTCGGAGCAGGGGTCGGAACAAGACTTTCTACACAAGTAAGTGCTGGAATCTCAACTTCAAATACCATGAGGCAAAGGAGTTGCACGTCACTTACACAGATAATCTGTGGCTACACAAACACTCTATTTATTTGCAAAAGCAGCTGGAAATGTCTTGGCTATAGCTCAGCAACTGTAGTGGAATCATGGTAGAAATTCCTCATGTTAAAGTATCTCCTTCCTGGTGTCTGACCTCTTGGATGTTCTTTCCTTTCCCTCTGCCCTGTTGTCATGGCACGGGTCAGGTTCTCCAGACATGCAAACCGATTGCTTCTGAAGTAACTCTTCAGTCCAGTTCTAGCTGCTGAGCTGGTCATTCCCATTTCTGGGGTAATTTTGCCTTAAATTGTGTGTACTTTGTGTCACTCAACTCCCATTGGTAATTATCTGTCAGTAGGGTGTTTAAGAAGTCTTCAGAGAATGCTATAATGTGATATTTCTGTTAATTTGAAGACAATAACAGTACCTTTTTGGAGATAATAACTTTTATAGCTAAATTTACTGATCTGATTTATCTGTATAAGAGTCATACTGTGATGGCCAGAGGAATTGGGTTTCTACCAACTCAGTATAGCCTAAAACAGCCATGATATACCTCTTTGTTTTCCTCCAGCTCTTGTCCATCGTGGTTTTCTTGACACACATTGCCCAGCTGAATGTGCAGTCGCTCTGCTTGATCCTAAACTGTACATCTTCATCCTGTGTTCTGTATTCATAGTATTTTCTAAATAGAAATAATTAGTAATGGTCATTTTGCCTGGGAAGGTGAAATGTTCTCTAGTCTCACATGATGAGGGTTAGATGTATGCTACCATGTTGTAAGCTACTGAAGTCTGCCAGTTGGTGACCACAGGTTCTCATAAATCCGAGCAACTTCTAAAGCCAGGTGCTCTTCTGAGAGCAGAGCCTGTTCTGTGCCCTGTGCAGCACGCACAGGCATCAGCAGCGCAGCAGAGTGAGCCTTGACACGACCCGTTAACCAGTGCCCGCCACAGGAGAGACTGGCAGCTCAGCTGGCTACAAGTGCCTGTTAGTTTTTGGCACACACAATATTTGACATTGCCATACATGAGCTCGGATGACTTCTGTCCCCATATTAACCACGGCCTCCCAGATGTGGCCGTACCTTCTGGATGATAAGGGAGATGTTCTGGATCTCGGTTCCTTCTTAACAATTTTCCACTCTGCGGTCAAAACAAAACAGACTGCGTAATAAAAAAGCTGGTGTTGCTCTTGGAGATCTGCACTTGGTTGACTGCTGTTTCCTTGCACTGCAGCACACAAATCACACCAAATGCTGTCTGCTGCTGGATTTAGATGGTATTAGAAGTGCAGACTTTCAGATATCCACACGTGGCTAAGTTACTGGATGCTTAAGTTGATCTGGGTATCTGTTTAAAAGCCGTTTGTTTCTCACTTGTGTGATGTTTCTATTTAAAATGTGTGTCAGTTATTAATGTGGATCTATTCTTGCTCATGTTTTGCTGATCTGAGACAGTGAAGTAGGATTTAATGAAATGAATTTTAAAAGTGCTCCCACTTCAGGTGCACACCACACTAATGAATGAGTAATGCACGTATTTTATGTAGCTGTTTTTATTACAATAATTAATGGGTTTTATTGTGCACCTACGGTGAGAGGAGACAAGTTGTGGAAGGGAATCCAGCAGACGTGTACAGCGATGGGTGGAATCTGAACGCCTTAATCTAAAGCATGGCCAGACACAAAATTTGAGGAGATGGATATTGTCTTTACCCAACTCAGAATTCTTCACTGTTCTCTGTCGTAATGCTGCTTTATGTTTGTTAGTCCCCAGATGCAGATATCTTGGTTGGGCCAACAGAAGCTAGAAGATTTAAATCGGAAGGACAGGACAGGAATGAACTACATGAAAGGCAGAACTGGTGTAAGGCATGCAGTGTAAGTGTGCAGAGCATCATCTCCTTTTTAGATCACAGCGCTGCGTTTTAAATGGTACCTTTCCTAGGTCGCTGCCAGTAGTTGCTGCGTCATTTTAACTAACTCTCGTTAGCAAAGGCAGGGCAACAGCTGTGTCACGTTGGAATGGACCCCAGGCCATGGCGCCCTCTAGCCCAGGGCAGATGTGGCACAGTTCTGTTGCTTTCTCCCAGCGTTGAACCGTTCCCATTTCGGGAGGTTTCATGATCTGTCTGTTCAGTGATGCCCCATGAACTCCTCCAAGTTGTTGTCCGTTCTTCCTGTGAACACGTTTAAGCTTTTTCACCTACATCGTCTCTTGCCAAGGCACCCAATGGAGGGAGCAGGCATGGGTGAACGCTGGAGCACTGCACTGTGCCGGGTGCCGTGTGCTCTGGTGCTGATCCAGCCGAGTCTGTCAGCGCCCAAATGCTCCTCGGGATGGGGCCAAGTCTCTTCTTGCAGTGTCAGAAACTGGAGTCACTGCTGGGTTCCAGGGATTTACAGTGATCCTGGCAAACAGCGTAACTCCTGTTTGTAAAAGGGCAAGCAAACACAGTGAGGTTAGTGCCCTTTTCTTGTTAGGGACAAATTTAATTACTGTTTATAATGATATTACATGGGGCTTCCTGCCTCAGCCTCCGCCAGTGCTAGGTTTGTTTTTACTAAGATTTTCTTCCAGTTAATATTTTAGAAAGCGTGCTGGCTTTATTCTCGGTGTACAGTTTTATGTGAAAGCATTAAGGGATAGGATTTTACATCCTTTTTAATGACAGAGATTGTGGTTGGGAAATTTGAATGCCTGGAAATGACTTTTTCTTTCTCTGTGTTTTCTCAGACGAGGTCTAATGGAAGATGACGCCGAGCCCATCTTTGAAGATGTCATGATGTCCTCACGAGGTCAGCTAGAGGATATGAACGAAGAATTTGAGGACACAATGGTCATTGATCTGGTCAGTCAATCTTATTAATAGCAAGGTTAACATGGGTGAAAGCTCATTTAAAAGTAATCTCAGAAGCTCAAAGAAAAAAATTCAGAATCCTGAACCTGATTTCTTCTTGTCTGAACATCACAGAAGGGAAATGTTCCAAATTCTCTCTCCAAAAGGGAGAGCAGGCAGCAGTGGGGTGGATGTGAGGTGATGCCTTACGCTGGAACTGCTCCTGAACAGGTCATGGCATCAGATGGCAGCTTCTGCTCCTCTCATGGCAATGCACTGCCTGCCGTGGGGATCGCCTCTGTAGAGGTTATCACCTCGCTTGCCTCTGTTCTGAATGAACACTCGCCTTGTAAAATGGGAAAAATAATCAGTTTATATTACACACTTCACATTTTTATGCTTTAGTGTTTCTCCTTTCACATCCAAACAAGGCAGAGGTTACTTTAGGACTGAGCTGTAATGTCTTGGAAAGAAAATGTAGGCAATAATTCAATTGCTGCTGCTGAATGCTGAGGTTCTTACTAGCATTCAGATATGTCAAGTAACTGAAATCTCATTTACTGGTAATCCAAGGCGAGGAAATGAAGGAATCCATCAAGCCAAGGAAGCTCACATTAACTCTTACATCACTCCCTGTTCCTAGGGAAGGATGACACAAGGGTTTAATCCTCAGAAATATGATGAAATCTTAAGTAACTTTTTATTTTTCTAAATCCATTTTGAGCATGTCAGAGCCAGAGTTTCACCATAAAGTTAAAAGCAAAACGATGGTTAAAGAAGGCAGTTTTTATGCAGTCTGGTCTACAGCCCTAGCACAAGAACATTGTTAAGGTAGCAAGAGCCTTACGCAAGTCCTTAGCTATGAGCACAGACCTAAAATTACTTCACAATCCATCGGCTTTTGCCCCATTCCTTAAATAAATGTGAATTCCAGAAGTACTGTCCTGTGTCAGGGCCTGTGTTTGTATCAGATCCTGTATGGAAACCCAGGCACAGCTGCTTTGTGCAGGAACACAGAGCAGTGTCAGCAGCTGTGAGCTGTGGTGCCATACGACTCCTGTACCCCGTACCCGGTAGCCTGGGCTTGATGATCTTAGGCTGGGCTTGATGATCTCAGAGGTCTTTTCCAGCCCAATGACTCTGTGATCCTGTGTGATGGGATGTTCTAACACTGCTGCCTCCTCTTTTCAGCCGCCTTCGAGAAACCGGCGAGAGCGGGCTGAGCTGAGGCCAGACTTCTTCGACTCCGCAGCTATCATTGAGGACGATTCAGTAAGGCTTTACTGGTCTCGTTTGAGTCTGTCTGAGGCTCTTCTTGATTGCCATTACACCTCATTAACTACTGTCTTTTACATCCCTTTTCTAGGGATTTGGAATGCCCATGTTCTGAAGTCTGGTGAAGACATTTTACAAATTTGGAACTCTATTGTTTAGAGCTAGAGGCCTATATACTGTGATAGCTTGTATGAAAACCACATTTTTGATGTGATACGGTTTGATTTTTAACCAAATGATTGAGGTCAATCCCTTTTTGTAGTGCCAGAAAGAAGAGGAACTCCTTAGTGGTGCAAAGGAACGCTGGCCCATCCGGTCATCGCAGAAGGGCTGACCTCAGAAATCATTTGTATCCCTGTTCTTGACTGTCCTAATACAGATTTTGTTTTTCTGGATGAGGAGAAGTTTTAAATTGTTAAGACAGCTGTCGAAATAAACACTGTTCTACATACGTTTTCTGAAAACAACATTGAGTGAAAACAGAACTTTTTAACTTTATTTTTCTGCTGTACAATTTAAAACAGTTTTAACATTTGCCTTTTTATGTTTTAAAAGCTAGCCATTTTTATTAAACCTATGCCTATCAGCCATTGACTAGCAACGATGCTATAAGCAGGTCACTCTGGCTACAGAAAAGTGTTTTTGAACACACTGGATTTGATTAACATTATGGTACGCTTATATCCTCTCATAGGCATCGAGAAGAGCACTCTTCTAGAAGAGGGTAGAATCCTAACGACGTGCATCTCTGCCAAAAAATTTCAGATTCTGATATGATAAACCCAGATTTTATACTCTTGAGAAGATTTATTTTTATTTATAATAGGACATAAAGTAAGAGATGTCCATGAAGCCACTTTTCCAACAGACGCTGTGTAACATTCATTTTATATAGCACATGGGGACACAAAAACAGTAAATTTTCTATTGGTACTTGCTCTGTGCATTTTTAGCAACTTATACCAGCAAATAAAGTATTCTCAGTAAAACACACAAACGGTTCTCAAGTAATCACTTTGCTGTTTTTACTACCTACTTCAAGCCCTGCCAACCCAAGGTACATAAACAGCAACTTTCCTATTAGAAAAACGATTCAAGGGTGGGGGAAAGGAATCACTTTAGCATATTAAAAGCAATTTTAACTGTACCATACAAAAGTCTACTTTCCATGCCGTAAATACCCTTTTGCGCTATTTTTGTAAATTAATTTTGCCAGTTAGAAGTACTGTATGTGCTGCATAGGAATTTGTGCTTAGATGGTGAAGTTCTTAAGCTTAAAATGGAATACAGCTACATTTTCAGTGTTAACTGTGCATATTAAGAGTAATTCTTTGGGAAAAAAAGTATGATTTTTCAAAAAAGTTTAAAACGTCAAAAAAAACCTAAAAAACCCCAAACATTCTCAGCTAATTCATTGTAATAAGAGATTTTTCAATGTCTTCAATGATTTGGAATTTCATTACGCTTCGATTTTATGACTCTGCCTAGTAGCTGCTACTTAGTTAAAACTGGCCTGATACCAGCGGTGCTGGCCATCCACACCTTGCACTGACTCCAGGAACCAGCCCCAAAATGTTAATCTTCTGTTCTGCATTCTGGTATTTGAGATACGCAGCAGACTGACCCACTTGGAGCACAGCAGTTTTAGAGGTGCTTGTTTTCTTTTAGCAACTGCAAAATAATTCTGGAGCTTTTTTCTGTTACGAGCTTACTGAAAAACAAACCAGTAACGCCCAGTGCTCGCTTGCTGGGAGGGAGAAGAATCCAATTTTACAAACAAACCCACGTCTCAGCTGAGGTTTCCTACAACACCTGCAGTTCTCAGACAAGGTTGCCAAAAATGTCTGACGAGGTAACGCAGCGGTTCCTGCAGTGTCAGCTGGGTGACACACAACCCAAAAACTTGATAAACAACATGAGCTCCCCTTTTCTGTCCACCCCAGCAGGAACAGGGGAGGGCAGGAGTGGCTGCGTTATCCCGTCACACAATAATTCTGTGAGCATAGGAGCATCACAAATGCTGCCCGGTTTGAGTCATGGTCTCAGACGAACCTTGTGCTTCACAGTCCTCTGTGTGGAAAACTGATTCCTAATTTAACATTGTAGAATACTGTATAACAAACATTTATTATCACGGTACCTGCAATGGGTTTCCAGTTCAGTTTGCAGTCAATAGGTTTTTGTATTATGAGTGTCTCCTTGATTGGTTTTGCTAGTAATTCTGTAAATTGTACATTTACAATATGAGGTTTTTTTTTTCCTTTTGTACAATTTAAAACTGATGCTTCACCTTTCATTTAATAAACTATTCAAAATCATGAGTATGATGAGCACCCTCTTCACTATAACTCTCTTCTAAATGCTCGTTTGGACCATCACATCTTGTCATCCCATTGATTAGAGGAAACACTGCAAGGTCGATCTCGCACAGTCCAGGCTTCACAACCAGATTCCTTGCAGCTCCCTTACCCCGTCAGCCTCACAGAAAGGAAAACCCAATCTGGTTGTGGTGGGGTTTTTCCCCTCCACTGCCGTGTGTTTTCGGTTGACCTGGGGGGTTTTATTGTGAGATTGCTGTCAGTCTGGTAAGGCATTAGACAAGTTAGAACTGTATTGTTAAAACTTACACTTGTTTGAGCTGTCACAAATTCTGAGAAGAATTTCACTCTCCTGCCCTGTCCGTCTGAAGGGAACTGGACCTCGAGGGAGCAATGGAAATGGGAAAGGCTTGGAAGCTCCAACAACACCTGAGCTCAATGGAGTTTTGCAGGTTCCTGAAACAAAACATCCTCTCGTTATTCCCATGTCTCAGAGAGAAAGGAGCTATTTCTGTCCAACCCACAAATGGTTTCATCTCTGTAGCACTAAAGAAAATGACTTTTTAATCATCTGGCCCACTTCCTAAAGAAAAACCATCCAAGTCAGAAGAAGTCACAAGATACAGAGGTGAGGAGCAGGGCTGGGATTCACGGTCTGAGCTGCACTCCAGGACTGTTCCTAGGACACAGCTCCAACAGCTTGTTAGCTACACTCAGCTCCTGCTGCACTGTGGAACACGGTAACTAACTGGTCATGCTGCTAGGTGCAAGGGCTGTTCTCTGCTGAAAGGATTTTATTTTGTACCTCCTGTTTCTGCAGGTGCCTGGAATTCAAGAGATCCAGTGTGGCCAGAGCAGCTTTCCAGTGCATTTCCAAAGCACTGTGCTGGTAGAGCAACTCACTGCTTGGAAATTGAGGGGATATCAAAGCAGAATTCTTGTGCTGGCAAGGGACAGAAGAGAGGATGAAGTCTACAGAACTAACGAGGTTAGGAAACAATTAAGAAAAGCTGTACTTCATTCTGTGTGACAATGAGCATTGGGTTTCTCATGACACTGGGCAGGCTGAAGAAACTATCACTTCACTTAACACAGCCACTCTCGGCTACTGATTGCCTTTGAGAAACCGTCTTGGTCCTTACCAACTCTTACACACTCTACTTACATGTTCTCTCACAATTCACCAAGAACTCATCCCATGGCTCTGACCCCAACACAGGAACATGTCAGTTTACCTTACCTTGTTGCAGCCAGCTGCGTTCCTTGGAGCAGCACGTACAGGCACTCGGAAACGCTCAGAGCGTTTCTGCTGAAATGCAACCAGGTATGTTCCTGCAGCTCCCTCCAATCTGTTTGCAGCCAGGGCAGCATATCCAGAACCTTAATGCATTGCTTCTAGCTATTACAAAAACCTGTGCAGCTGGGACTCACACTTGAAAAGCTCCTTCTGTGCTGTTTTGTGTTTTCAGATTGTTTTTAGTGGTTGTCTTCTACCCCTTCACAGGTACAGGCTCCCAGCTCCATGGCTGCACTCACCAGGGCACTGGCTGCACCCACCTGGGAAGGGAAGCTGCCTGCAAAGTCACCGTCTTCTTTCTTCCACTTCAGGACGCACTTGGGGAGCAAACAGGAGCAGCTGCAGTGTGCAGGTAGGGCAGTTCTGTCTCATAAAACAGTGCCATGAGTTACTGAGGTTACTTACAACAGACAGGTCCTTACAGGACTTCACATGCTTGGCTGCTGTTTGGAGCAGTGCTCAATGTGACTGGGGCTGTGGTTAAAATGCAGCATCTAATGAGTGGAGTGAGCATGGGGCCCAGGGCTGATCAGCAGTAACATGTACTGCAGGGGTTCCTTGCAACTCTGGCAAATAACCATGGAAAAAAAAAAATAATCAGGCAGAAAGAGGCCTCTGGAGGTCTCATTTTCAACCCTCTGCTGAGGGAGAAAAGCCCCCCCCAGTCAGGGAGAATAATTTCTATGTCCCACCAGAACTTGCAGTTTGGGTGCGTGCTCTCTTGCCCTTCCAGAGAAGCCTGACTTTGGCCACAGCCTGGAGGTCACCAACACCAACCTGAGCTCCAGCGCTGCTGCAGCCAGCACAGCACAGCACAGTGGCCACTCGGGCCAGCCCAGCAGAGGAACAGGACAGAACAGATCAGATCAGTCCAAGATTGGCAAAGCCTGGATCCCAGTGCACTGAAACACAAGCTCAGGACTTTTCTCTCTGTAAGTCTGTGGTGCAGGAAGTGGAGTCAGACCCCAAAGGTGGACCCAGGGCTAAGGGTGAACTCCACGGGGATCTGACTTCTCAGCAGCGAGAGGTCGCTGCGGCTCTGCCTCTCCAAGCCCCCTCCAGGGCCTGCAGAACGGAGGAGCTGAGGGAGCATTTGACCTTGGCAATCAGTAACAGCTCCCCTGCAGTAGGCACTGCAGGTTGTGTTTATGATTAACCCACCACAAAGGGTTTAGAGAGATGAACTGGTAAGACCCCAGATTAAATGAGATATGTACTGCGATTTATTGAGTCATTAGCAAAATCAAAATGGAACTTTTTACCCTGCAAAGCAGACCTTCAGTTAACAGTATTTGTGTTCAGAACACTGCCACGTCTTCCCATATGGCCAAGCCCCTCCTCGCACTCACAGTGGGATGTTGGCGTGTTTCTTCCAGGGACTGGGCTGTGTTTTATTAGCCAGCACATCTAGGTCATGGCAGATACGCATGCGTGTGGTCGAAGGCTGGATGATATCATCAACAAACCCTGTGAAAAAAAGAACCAAAAATCTCTGACCAACCATGAAGAGTTTGCCTCTCAGCCTTCTGTAACTAAGCTGTAACATGAATTAGCCAACTCAAAACAGTATTTGGTGTGAACAGTTCACAAGCCACAAATTAATTTACAAAAATAATTTAAAATAGCCTGAAAATGAGATGTTGCTGTGTCAGCAGTTTTTAAATTGGAAACATTTGTTTTTATTTTTGCAGAAGTTAGCAAGTCAAAAAACGTTATGGAGAGGACTTTACTGAGTACTGCACCTGCTACTGCAGAGTTTTAGACACACCACCTCCTTCCATTAGTCTGATTTAAAGGCTCAGAAGTGTTGAACAGAAGAAACATCCCTTGGCTTTGCATGTGCAGGAGTCTCTTGGTATTTTGTGCCTCCAAGAGCAGTAATAGTTGGGTCTACTGCAAAACCAGAGGGGGCAATACCAAGCACTCTGGTCATAGTGGGAAACAGCTTGGCAAAGTCTTCGCAGCCCTGTGGCACTATGAACGGCATTTAAATGAGACACCAAACTAATCAGAGTAAGACAGCGTAACTGGGAGCAGAGAGTGCTGACTCCAGAACCTCCACAGTTAATGCTTCAAAGCTGGAAGTAAAATGCAAAAACTAACTCCAAAGAGTCCTGGGGAACATCACTGAACTGAACTGGTCTCTCACCCGTTCTTAAGGCCACTGTCAAAGGGATGTCAAAGCACCTGTATTTTTAAGGCTGAGTTTTGAGATGCTTTATATTATCTACAAAATTTAAAACACTTTTTAGTACAGTCCGCACATCTCACCAGTCTCTTTCCATCTGAAGATGTGTCTTCTGTCTAGATGTGTTTTTCCTTCACATGCACAAGCTATGAAGGCATCACCTTTCCGACTCAGATACACATCTTGCCTAAATCACTTGCTCATTAGCAAAAAGCTTGCTCAATAGCTACAAATTTATTTATGTGCAATGGCAAACTCAAAACAATGTGTGAGATAACCGTACCTCTCATAGCAGCAGGAAAGGGGTTTGCAAACTTCTCCACATATTCAGCTTCTGCATCTGCCTCTTTTCCTCTGAAGATGATCTGGACAGCACCCTAGAAAGGTAAAGCACCAGGTCCATCACAGCACTTCAGCCCACAGAGAGGAAAGCTGCCGACCCCACCAGCCCCTTTCCCCACCGCAGTACACAAGTGTGTGCCCAGGTAAGCTGCTTCAGAGGAAATACAGTTGCGGTCATCTCGCTGGGCCACCTCTGTGGCTGCAGCAGTGCTGACGGCTGCAGGACACCAGACCATCAGCCCGTATTTACCTTTGCACCCATCACTGCCACCTCTGCAGTAGGCCAGGCATAATTGGCATCTCCTCTTAAATGCTTGGAGCTCATCACGTCGTAGGCACCCCCATAGGCCTGCAACAGAAACCAAGGGGTTAATTGGTGTTAGTTAGTCTCACAGCAGCAATAGCCTACATTCCTCTTGCACCTTTTACTATTCCAAAGACAAGAAAGTGGGGCTAAGTTTTACCTAAAAGAGAGCATGAACGTCTCCATTTTGCTACAACAATCCCCTAAGACTAAATGCCTTGTCAACTAGAAGCACAAAAGAGCAAGGAAGGGGGCTACTGGTAACTAATGCTGTTCTCGACAGCAGGCAGAGAGGAACCAGCATGTATCTGGAGCAGCAGCCTCAACCTGCACAAAGCAAGCACTCGGCGTGCTCTGGAAGGTCCTGGCCAGGGAACGCAGCAGTTGAACTGCAGTGCTCCACGCTGGTACTGGAAGTGGTCCAGACAGCAGCGAAGAACGGGAACTGCAGAACTGCAGAGCAAATGGCATTACTGAAAACTATGG
>NW_010163269.1:9553-12475 GCF_000695765.1 Mesitornis unicolor | reverse complement strand
CAAGGGCATATTTGACTTAGCTTATTCCAATTCTAATGAATTTAGCTGGCTTCATTCTGTGTTAACCTTGGGATCCTGAGGAATTGGTTAAGCTAGTATCATCATCTAGAAGAAAAAAAACCAAACAACTAGAATAGCTATGAAACAAAACATAAACATAGGCATTCAACATAGGCATAAATCTATTCACTCAGGTTAATATTCCTAGAACACTGCAGAGTCAAAGAAGCTTGAGAAAGGTGGTCATATATTGAAGCTGTGTTCTGTACTATATGGTTGAAGATAAGCAAAGGGAGATCACCAAATAAACACTCTAGGCAACTTTATTTATCAAATGAAAGTGGAAGCATAATTGACTTCTTCCAGAAGCCCACAGTGAGATACCTTTCAGCCTGACCTGTTGAAAAGCCCATCAGATGTGTTGTATCTGATTGTTGCTACGATTCCCCACTTCAAGGGCATATTTGACTTAGCTTATTCCAATCATCAAGCCCATCAATGGATGACAGAGGCCTGGATCAGATATCTGCTATGGTAGCGCGCAGGATTTGTATTGTGGGTCTCATTCCCTTTTGTGTTAGAGATCACGTACCTCTGTGCAAAACAGAAATGTGTCTTTTGGTTTAGTTGTGGCGGTACTTTTTGTTGGGAAAAGTGCTAATCAAATTAGTTGACTTTCTGCAGCAATTTTGAAACTGCAAAGAGCCTTGTAGTAATTCTTGCATCTTTTTCACTCTGACTTAAGGACTTTGCTTAATATGTCTGTGTCCAAGTGATTTGTAGATGGGAAAAAAACCCACCAGATTCTCTCGGCTTTTACTATGTGTTGGGTGTCACATTTCACCTAACCTTTAACAAAGCTAGCCTGATCGGTATAGACTTCTACAGGGGTTTGAGTGAAGCATTCTGGATATTAACAGCCAGGTGGTTGATCAGATGCTTATGTGGTGTCTTCCAGGGCTATGTGATGTTAATTTAACTAATGCACAAATGGTGAGAGGGTAGTGAGAACAGTTTGCGTTCTGTAACGCAATAATGTGGGGCTTCAGTGCAGCTATTCAAGTATCTAACTATCAACTGGCTGGTAACACTTGGCAGAAGAGCTGCTTTACAGTTCCCTAGACACCATGCATTATTGTTTCCCCATTTATAAAAATTAATGAATTGAAATGGGAAACTAAAAGATTTGTAGTGCAAAGAATCATATTTCGTGATGGTTTGAGATTTTATGTGCTTTCCTAAAAAAAAAAAAAAACCAACCAAAAACAGTTTATCAGTCCCATCTCATTCAAGCAGATTAAAAATGTAGAAAGAAAATACCTAGGGAGATTTTAGTTTTCAGAACCACAAAGAATCTAGTCATCTAGAGCCTTGGAGCTGATGACATAAACAGTCATCAGGCAACAAGTTATTTCAAAACGATGTGAAACTTTGTTTAAGCACTTTTGGAAGGAGAATCAGTCAAGTGATCAGCACAGCTTAACCTTATCTGAGTTTCAGGTGACAGCCTCACTGGCTTTGTATGATGAGAAGGTCTTCTGAATATAGAAATTTTTTTTAACTGTCTAGTGAGAGAAATGGCCATTCCTGTGAAGAAAACACCTGCTGAAAGTTGGCAGAGGTAGTGCTGTGAAAGAAACAGCTCATTGGAACAGAGAACAATTGTCAGGCAGAATTTCTCCTTTAGTTTCACAGCATGAAGGAATAATAAAGCTTTTGTCAAAATTGTGTAGTAACGTATATACTATGGAGGATTGTTTTCTTGGCTATGGTCTCTTAGGTGTACCAGCTGGTATTCTTTTATTTTCAGCTTCTTAAAACTTTAATGAAATCGTCAACAAATAGCCACTGTTGCTGAATAATATGCACAGAAACCTCATTTCTTAGTAAAGAGTCAAGACAACAAGATAAGGTACAAATGCATAGCTTCAGAATGCAGATGACTGTCTTCACTATCAATTCAGGAGAGCTGGCTGAGCTGATGAAATATTTCCAGTTATTTTTATAATTTGCTGTTTTTAAGTTTCATTTTATCATTTCAACTGTTAGTGGAAGATCACTATTGCGCTCTTTAGAGATGGGTAAATTATGAATGTAGTTTTTAATTTCACACTACTGTGTGTACTTGTGTGTCCATGCTACTTGAAGGACTGATAAATGATCTGCTCTGTGCTAGTTCAGCATCTGTCAAAGTCACATGGTAGTGTTCACAGATCCTTGAGGCTTTAGTAGTCATTTTCAATGAGTAGGGAGGCATTTGCCCTGTATTAGGCAAGTCCCTGGGGAAGCCAGTGAGAGTTGGATAAAAGTGTAAATCTTTGAACTCAACATCCTAATCTGTTTGCACTGTGAATGGTGCTATTCACAGTATAATTTTGCTGTTTGTGCGACTGCCCAGAGGTAGGGATATTTTTTCTAAATCTCATCCCATTCCTCTTTCAGCACTGAAGAGGCTTAACATCTTACTATTTCATCATTAGTTCACTGTAGGCAGTGGGTCTGAAAAGTGCAGTCTCCCACACCTCTGCTGGGCATTTCTGGACTGCAGCTCAGGGCCAGGTCCAGTCAGTGAGAAATTTCCTGCAATGAGACCTAGGTTGCTCTTTGACAAAGTGATTTCAGACATGTCCGTGTATGTTTTGGTGTATAAGACATTATGAGACATTGAAGATGCATAATCAAGAGGAGAGTAAAATGAACAAATACTGTGTCAAAAGTGAACAGGCCAAATGTTTGTAATTATTCTTGAATACTTTTTAAATTGTTACAAGGCCTTTCAATGAAGGAGAAGCTAAACAGAAGAAACAGCAGATAGGTGCTTCCCTTTCTCTTCTGCAGATGGCAAGGAATAAACAGTCTCTTAACTTTATCCAATCACACTAAGCCAATGTAAATAAGCTGATGTCTTGGAAGTTATAGTAA
>NW_010163269.1:0-9522 GCF_000695765.1 Mesitornis unicolor | reverse complement strand
GGAATGGCAGAAACTTAATTCCTTCCTAGAGCAAAGAGAAAGCAGAAGGTGGACTGTGATTATGATGTCTTTTGGCAAGTAGCAAGGTGAATTATAGGATGCTGGCATGGTAAAGTTCAAGTCATTTCTCGATCCACCTCTGTTCATGATTCTCTGTGACAAAAGATTTTTCTTTTTAAAAAATGAGTAGTGATCAAATTAATTCTGTTAAGAAAAATCTGGTAATCTGTGATTAATAAGCATGCTTTAATAAGCATTATTTCCCTATTGGCATCGAATGCAAAAGTACCTGTAGTTATTCTGAAAGGTGGAAGTCCTGGCCTGGAAACTGATAGGAACTGACTAGTGTTACCATCCATCTGGCTAGTTTCCATGTTATTTACTACAAGTGTATTTGTTACTGTGTTATGTTGAAAACATTCAATATTCAGTAGCCCTCAGACTTGTGCTACTTTCCACCTGTGTGGTATGGTGTCTTGTCAAAGATCACTACAGTAATATAAAACATGCAGGAATATTTAGTAGTTTGGAACATCATTTAGGTACCAACGAAATTCAGACGTTCCTTGAAAGAAAAAAAAAAATCCAGTTTAACTAATATAGAACAACTGTACTATAGTTGAATTTGATTTTGATGGAAGCAGTCTACTTAAATTCAATTCTTGATCTTTAAGCTGCTGTGTAATTTTCTTGTGTAGGCCATGTAGCTGCTTTGTTGTGAAACTTTAGCACGTGAGTCTCAGTACTTTGTTTTTTAGGATTTCAGTCAATTAGTTGGTTTTGATAATGTTGACAATTAAGTGCCACTGAAGAGGATGGGTGTAGGTAAGATAGATGATGTTGATCTAGGATTTTTGTGGAGTATGTTTCATCCAGACTGAAATGCAGTATTACTTTTTGTGTTTTTTCTGTATGATGCTTTAACTTAAAGAACTGAAATGGAAATAAGAATAAGCAATGCTAGTAACAATAAGCTATTCAGACCAGTTGGATGATGTAATATTGTATGCTGTCATGATGCTACCTTTCTTTCATCAATATTCATCCAGGGAACTTATGAACATACTCCACAACTCCTCTCAGAAATGATGGACTTAAATGCTGTTTTAAATGATTCATAAGATGTCTCCGTCTTTCATTATTGTTTGCTTTTAAAATAATTTTATCTTAAATATGCCTTAAAGAAAACTGGATATATCAGAACACTTCAGTTTAAAGTACAAATATGGATTTCTGTGCACTGCTCCATCAACAATGCAGTCTTGGTTTTGAGCATTAACTTGGCCTTAGTGGGTCTCTAATCAAGGAGTCACACAAATTACAGGTGTCTACTAAGCTATATAAGAATTGTTTAAGTTTCTCTTTCCAAATCCCACTTTTGAGCTGTATTTGCATAACAGGTTTGCATTATATTTTAACAAGCATGTGAAGTAATTCAAAACTGTTTTCTCACTTAGCTGTAAAACTGTATCTTCTACAAGTACACTCTGCTAAGAAGTAAGATACAACTGAAAATTTTCAATGCCCCACTAATTATAGCTTTACTTGCACTTTTATTTGAAGATTCATCCTGTTTAATTATTTTTTTAAAACTTGTTCTGTTCTTACTTGTAGAACCAGGATGGATCATGTATCCAATCAATCAGCCTTATTCTTAAGCAGGACCCCAAGAGGCAAGTGACTATGACTCATTCAGGAGATGTTCTGATATATGACCAATACAAAATTAACCTGCCTTATGCAGATGGTAAGCAATAATATATAATCGTACAACCCCTATCAAGCACTAAAGCAGTATTTTAATTGCATGTGTGTAAGTTGAGGTACTGTCAATATTGCTAACATACTGAAGTTAAGTGGCATATTGCTAATATCAACACTGTTAATTTTTTATGAAATGTTTCACAAATTAACTGCTGATGTAATTTTTACAGTAGTGATAGGAGTTGTACTGTAGCTATATTGGGCTAATGTCTCTTTTATATTAAGATTCAGTATATCCTGTCTCTAACAAGTCCAAATGCTATACCTCACATTTATGAGGTTGGTTAGCTCTTTTCTGAGGGAAAAATCTTTTCTCTGATTCTTGAAATGGATTGTTTCTTATCCCTGTTTTGTAAGCAACTTGAGAAAGTGGAACTGGAATGAGCCCTCTTGCCCTTCAGATACGATACAGATTTTCAGACAAAATACTATTTTTTGTTTATTTTTCTTTTAGCTTCAATGAATTTTTATATCTCTCTCTGTGAAAAATGCTACCAAGTATTCTACATATGAACCATAGAATCACTAAGGTTGGAAAAGACCTCTAAGATCATCAATTTCAACTGTCAACCCAACACCACCATGCCCACTAAACCATGTCCCAAAGTGTCACATCTGTGCTTTTTGAACACCTCCAGGGATAGTGACTCCACCACCTCCCTGGGCAGCCTCTTTCAATGCTTAACCACTCTTTCAGTAAATAAACTTTTCCTAATATCCAATCTAAACCTCCCCTGGTGCAACTTGAGGCCATTTCACCTTGTCCTGTCACTAATTACTTGGGAGAAGAGTCTGACACCTCACTACAGCTAACTTTCAGGTAGTCAGAGAAAGCAATAAGGTCTGCCCTCAGCCTGCTCTTCTCCAGGCTAAACAACCCCAGTTCCCTCAGACTCTCTTCATAATATTTGTGCTCCAGACCCTTCACCAGCTTGTTGACCTTCTCTGGGCATACTCCAGTGCCTCAATGTCCTTTTTGTAGTGTGGGGCCTAAAACTGAACACAGTATTTGAGGTGGGGCTTTGCCAGTGCTGAGTACAAGGGCACAATCACTTCCCTGCTCCTGCTGGCCACTCTATTCCTGATGCAGGCCAGGATGCCATTGGCCTTCTCGGCCACCTGGGCACACTGCTGGCTCTTGTTCAGCTGGCTGTTGATCAACACCCCCAGGTCCTTTTCTGCCTGGCAGCTCTCCAGCCACTCTTCCTCAAGTCTGTAGCGCTGCATGGGGCTGTTATGACCCAAGTGCAGGATCTGCGTACGATTGGCCTCGGCCCATCAATCCAGCCTGTCCAGGTCCCTCTGCAGAGCCTTCTTACCCTCAAGCAGACCAACACTCCTGCTCAATTTGGTGTCATCTGCAAACTTACTGAGGGAGCGCTCAATACCCTCATTCAGATCATTGATAAAGATATTAAACAAGACTGGCCTCAAAACTGAGCCCTTGGGGACACTGCTTGTGGCTGCCACCAACTGGATCTAACTCTGTTCACTACAACTCTCTGTGCTCAGCTGTCCAGCCAGTTTTTTACCCAGCAAAAAGTACACTTACATAAGCCATGAGCTGCCAGCTGCTTTAGAAGAATCCTGTGGAAGACAGTGTCAAAGGCTCTACTAAAGTCCAGGTATACAGCCTTTCCCTCATCCACTAAGCAGGTCACCTGGTCATAGAAGGAGATCAGGTTAGTCAAGCAGGACCTGCCTTTCATGAATCCATGCTGTCTGGGCCTGGTTTCTAGTTGTCCTGCACATGCCGAGTGACTGCACTCAAGCTGAACTGCCCCATAATCTTCCCTGGTACTGAGGTCAGACTGACAGGTCTGTAGTTCCTCAGAACCTCCTTGTAGATGGGCAAGACTCCAGTTGTCTGGGACCTCCCCTGTTAACCAGCATTGCTGATAAATGATGGAGAGTGGTTTGGCAAGCTTCTCCACCAGCTCCCTCAGTACTTTCAGGTGGATGCTGTCTGGCCCCATAGACCTGTGAGTGTCCATGTGGCATAGCAGATCATTGACTACTTCCTCCTGCATTATGGGAGGTTCATTCTGCTTTCTGTCCCCATCTTTCAGCTCAGGGTCCTGAGTACCTTGAGGATAACTCATCTGACTATTAAAGATCTAGGCAAAGAAGGCATTAAGTACCTCAGACTTTTCCTCATCCTTGGTGGCAATGTTTTCCCCTGCATCCACTAAAGGATAGAGATTCTCCTTGACTCTTTTTGTTGATGTATCTGTAAAAACACTTATTTTTGTTATCTGACAGTGGCCAGATTGAGTTCTAGGTGGGTTTTTGTCTTTCTAATTTTCTCTCTTCATTGACCTAAGGAAATCACTGTATTCTTCTTGAGTTGCCTGCCCCTTCTTCCAAAAACGATAAACTCTTCTCAGTCCCAGCAAAACCTCCCTGTTCAGCCAGGCCAGTTGTCTTCCCCACCCATTTGTCTTACAGTACATGAGGACAGCCTTCTCCTGCACCTTTAAGACTTCCTTCTTGGAGAATGTCCAGCCTTTCTGGACCCTTTTGCCCTTCAGGACTGCTTTCCAAGGGATTCTCTCTATCAGTGCCCTGAATGGGCCAAAATCTGCCCTCTGGAAGTCCATGATAGTGGTTTTGCTGACCCCCCTCCTTACTTCACCAAGAATTGAGAACTCTACCATTTCATGGTTGCTAAGCCCAAGACTGCCTTCAACCACTACACTACCTACCAGCTTCAATGAGAGCTTTATATGCAAATCATAAATACATTTGATGTCTATGGGACCTTGACTCTTTGGGAATTTCCAAAAAAAAGGCTTTAATACAAGAGGCACATTGTTGGTGTTACAATTAGGTTAAATGGTCTGCAACGCTAACTATAATGTTTGTATCTTTAAATTGATTTACTTTTAGTTAACCTTTATGAATATTCCAGTGAACTCTGGGTGCATTTTTAAAAAGTGTGATAACTGTCATAATTTTCTTGTTTTCTTTAGTCTGAATCACTGTAACCTTTTGTGAGAAATCAATTATTAGGGGAAAATAGGGACTTAAAGGGGAAAAATATAATTTACATTAAAAATATATAAAACAAAACAGTAAAATGGCTAAAAAATGCAAATTATAAGAAGATTTCCATTGCCTTTCAACAATCTGTTTTTACTCACCAGAGTTATTTGAAATACGGAAACTCTCCTCTGTGTTTCTTCAAGTGAAGACACACATTGGATTACAGATACTGTATGACAGAGAAGGACTGAGGCTTTACCTTCAAGCTGATGAACGGTGGAAAGATGATACTGTGGGCCTTTGTGGAACCTTCAATGGAAATATGGAGGATGATTTTTTGTATGAATAACTGCAAGATTTCTATTTGCCAATATATGAATATCTACAGTTTAAGTGGTAGTTCAAGCATGTACTGAAGCTGAATGGATAGATAACAAGAATAATTTATTTCAATGTTTTGTGTTAGTGAGATAGATAATAGGTTTTAGTTTGCTGACAGAAAATCTTTAACTTCAACTATTGGATATCAAGCCAGGCTTTGCTTAGAATATTTTAATATAAAGATGCAGTGAAATATATATGACTCTTAAGTGCAAGTTTTGTCCAAAATATGGAGCTTCCTATATAAGGGACTTTCTGCCTACCTGCAAGCCTCTTTATCTTTTCCTAGCTCCTATTTTCTGCTGCAAATTCTAATCTGCTCACTCTGACACAACCTCCATTGTTCAACGTCTGCAGACCAGCAACTGGAATTGGCCTTTGTTTGAGCTTTGCTTTGTTCTGATGCAGTGAGAGGTGGTCGGAGCTGCTTGAGCACCACAGTCAAGATTGCTGTTTGTCCCTGCTTTGCAGCACATTTCCTATGGATACTAAAGAAGAAATTTGTTTGCAGAGGATTGAGCATCCTAATGGAAATGGGAGAAGGAGAATATGAATTTAGAGCATGACAGAATATTTCTGCGACCAAGAGGAAAAAAATAATTTGTAGAAGAACTTTCTCTCAGTTAGATTTTTTTTTTTTAAATGAAAACCCATAGAAAAATGGGAAAACTTTCCATAATAGCTCCCATTTAAAAACACACACAAAAATATTCTAGTGGACTTTTGAAAAATTTCTACCTTTTAAAGATTAAAAAGTATTATCAGAATATCTTTTTATAATGATACTAGGAAACTTATAGGCAGAATCTTGGTGAATAGATATTTACGTAAAACTACTTAAAATATTTCTCTGTTTGAAGCAAGTAAGTCTTGTAGTGTATTTTTGATGACAGTCTTTGTACTTGTTCTCAGTGACAAGTTGTTTAATAGTTGACATTTCTGAAAAAAGCCTTTCAATTGTACCGAGACATGGCACAAATCATAATGTGCAAGCATCTTGAGACGTACACAGAGCAGCTGATCTAGATCTGGGAGACTTGCCATAGGCAGTGGTGTCTTTTGTAACACCTTCACTCCCAGGTATTCTACCAGAAGTAATACTACTGGTTGTATGCTTAATCCAATCTTTTCCCTAGAGTGTAACATCCCATATTTAAATGCATAGTTTCAATAATTCTTAATATACAATATTAATCTGCCTTGGTTATTGTGATCAGAGTCTTTTTATCTTTCAGCTTCTGCTGTCCCTCTGCTTTCCTGAGCCTCATAGATATTTCTTCAATTGCTTTTGCAGTTATATCTCTGGACCCTAGGATTTCCATTACTTCCTCTTTCTTGCAGGAACTAAAGAGCCTTGGGAAGTCAGCTATCCAGGAACAGACAGGGTATTATAGGTAGAGGAGGGAGAAAATTAATCAGATACCACTGAGGAGACAGACGTATGAATAAGAGAGTGCAGACTTTCAGGACAGCGGTGCTGCTCTCTTCTCTCTTGTGAAAATGGAACTTGGTCTGTTTTGATCTGCCCTTTCTTACAAACTATCTAATGGCTCTAGAATTATCTTCTCTTTTGTTTCTGGACCTTTGCCTGGAAAGAAAGAGTCCTGAAACTTAAGCTGACAGTGCTTTACCGGAGAATGCATGAGAATACAGAACAGTGGAAAGGGTGCTTGAATCAGCTTTGCTGAAGGGGTTGTAAAACTGAGACCATTCTGTAAATTCACTGTATCTTTTGTGACTGATTTCTCTTTTGTAAAAGATCTCCAGTTGGAGTAACTGAAAGCACTCCAGAACTGTTTGGAAACACATGGAAAACTTCATCATCTTGTGTTCTTGTACATGATAGTTCACAAATGGATCCATGTGATATTCATCTGCAGGCAGGTGGGCAGTGAAGGTCAATTGTTATTGACAAATGCATTTCTACTTACTAAATCTGTGTTGATTTTTCCTAGTTGAATCAGGTAAAGTAATAACCAGTCCTACCCACTGAAAAAAAAAAGTAATGTGTACAGGTAGCATTTGTTGAGTTCAATCCCCTAAAAGTCATGTAGGCAGAAGCACTTGAAATACCCCTTTTTCTTTCTGCTTTGCAGTTACAATGTGTTAAGTTAGACATCCATTGAGAGTTGGTAATATGTCTAATATTGGAGATCCTGCTAGTTAAGATGGAAACTCAAAAGTAATGCATTATTCATTTTTGAAAATACTGAAAAAATAAGCATTTTACTTAGTTATCTACTATGGAGGAGAATAAGTAGAAGAAAAATACTTATGCACTGCAAGCCTTTAGATTCAGCTGAAAGGGTCCACTTGGGGAAAGATGCTAGTGGCTGATGCCATGAGAACCACAGATGATCACCAAGATATCCTTTGATAATGACGAACTCATCAGGTATATCCATTTCACAGTTTGTACTACTCCTTGTCTTTGACTCTACACACTTCTGGGCAAGATACAGAGGTAAAATATTGATTAAGGCTTTGCCTGTAATTTCAGCAGGGCTAGGAAATCATCACAACTCCTGCTACATCATGCCATCTTTTAAGTATTTATACAATGTGCAATACTAAGAAGCTGCATTCTTGGTAATGGGTTTGGACATAAATGTAGAAAAAAATGACCTGAACAGGAAGTCAAAAGTTCTGGGAAAGGCATGTTGAAGTCCTAGTTTATGCATCTCTCATTTTGTGGGAAATACAGATTTATCACTTTCTGGGTATGCTAATATAATATAGTATTTCTTTTGACCATTATTACACAATTATTTAATTCATTCAGAATTAAGATATTTAAATGAGTTCTGTGTTCGGCGCTTCTCATGTAACTATTTGATACTGCTGCTGTTCTGGGCCGTAGTGCTACCCCAAGCCAGTAACTCGGGGTGCGGTTGCAGTCTTGTGTAACTGGAACAATGGGTTACAGATTATTCTTTAAAGTACTGACCTATAGAAGTAGGTACTGGGAATGAGTTAAACAGAAGAAATGTGTAATTCTGTGTGTTTATGAAAGGCACTGGGTAGTGTGTACCATTTGTTGCCTAACTCACATCCATGAACCAGTTTAAAGACAGGGAACTGTATGTAGGCACTGTCTACAGTGTGAATTTTTCCAAAAATCTTAAAATCATGCCAAGAACAAGTTCAAACCTATGAGCAGCTAAGTACTTTACTGTTCTTCCATACAGTTGTATAGATATCAAAGATACAAAGGTGTGTATATATATATCAAAGATAGAAAGGTGTATATGGCAATAGTATATAATCATGATCAGTTGCACTGTGTAGAAGACACTTTTTATGTCAAGTGTTTTTAAACACCTTCACTGAAACAATGTTTAATCTGTTTGTATAGCCTCTTATGCAGCAGAAGCTTGTAGCATCCTTACGAAAGAACTTTTTGCTCCATGTTATACCTATTTGAGTCCCATTCCCTATTTTGAGCAGTGCAGAAGAGACACTTGCAAATGTGGACAGAATTGTTTTTGCTCTGCTCTCGCCCATTATGCTCATCATTGTCGAAGATTTGGTGTTGTAATAGACTTCAGAGGAGGCGTTCCAGACTGCGGTGAGTTGCCTTTAATTTCTAGTCTTAAATAATTAGCTTGAGGACTTTGGAATGACAATCGGAGAAGAAAATTAAATGAATATAATCTTTTAAATAGGAAGAGAGTTAAATCTAGCATAATATTGTGTTACAGGACAAGGTTGGGTTTTTTTTGTCAAGACAGAATTAGTACCAGTGTTTAGAGGATTGTTTTTTTGTAGATGGCTTTCCTTAGTTCTCTTGGCTTGAGGAACAATGCAAAGATTTTTGTTGTAGTAGTAGTAGTTGGAGGTCTTCAAATGTATACAGAATTAAAAATATGTCTGTATCTCTTTTATAGCTTTGAGTATCTCATAGTCATGTAGATATTATTCATAAGCTGAGTAAATAGATTTAATCTTTTCCTTATAGATGCTGGTTTTATCTAATTATTTAAATGAATGAGATGAAAAATGTTGGTGATGTATTTAGCAGTTTTAGTTGGGTTATTGTTAACTTTTGCTGTCTGACAGTTTCTGTTAGCTTATTCTCTTACTGGCAGTGACACTGAAATAGAGAGTGCTGAAATAAGTGTAGAGAATTGGTATTATTGATACTTAATTTAAAATGAGTGGTAGAATATAGATAGCCACAGGTGGCATCTGTTATCTGCTCTATAAAGCCTCGCAAGTCCCAGAAGGAGTTCAATATTTTTCACTTCTTTAGTTCATATGAACTTTTAGTGATGCAAAAGATGTTGATAGGACATGTAGTGCCCTCATCTACAGTTTTTATCATTATAGAATTGGAAACACTACAAAACAACCCTAAACTGACACTACTTTATATATATATACTATATATAT
>NW_010163268.1:0-257 GCF_000695765.1 Mesitornis unicolor | reverse complement strand
CCACCTGGGGCTGAGCTGCTCCATGGCTCTTCCCTGGGGCCACTTCCATGCTCCCAGCGGCGAGGATGGCTTCCGACGGGCCATCCAGAAGAGCCCCATGTGAGTCCCCACAGACCCTAGCAGGGTTGGAGCCCCCATGCATCTCGTTGTCCTTGTCAGGGCTGTGGCTATCGGGAGGCAAGTTGGCCACCCACTGCACCAGGTACTGCAGCTTCTGCCCACATTGCCGGAGCTTCTCCCGCCACCCCATGGCCTTG
>NW_010163267.1:83717-139465 GCF_000695765.1 Mesitornis unicolor | reverse complement strand
CTGTGTGATTCTGTGCGTGATTCTGTGTGTGAACATTCCCAATATATAACATACAGTACTCTATACATCAATGCAGAGCAAGTTTACATAGTAATATTTTTCTTTTTGTCTAATTAGGATTAATGCTAAAAACATAAAGGGAGTTTCCATGGACAACTGCAGCAAAAGACCACAGAATTTGATTCCGTGCCCTATTTTCCAAGCCAGTTGCAATTTGGAATTAAAAAAAAAATCTGAGAAGCAAAAACCAAATGGTATTTGCCATTTTTTCTTAGTTTTGTAACTAGGTAACAGAATGCACTCTTTGCCCCAAGTAGTTTTACCACTTTTACCATGAACAAAAAGCCATTTTAAATTAGAAAGTTGAAAGCTTCTCTGCACCAAAGTAAGGGAAGTCAATCTGAAGGTCAGTTCTAACTGTAGCAAATAAAAAGCATAAATGTTTGCTATAAATAAGCACATAATCCTTACACTCTATCCTGCTCTATAGACACACATTTTGGAGTAGAAATTGCAGAACATTGTATTTTTTCAAGTGCATATTGTATTTTTCTACAGATGTGAGTGAGGAGGCGGGTAGGAGTTGTGAGAGAGTAGAGAGAAGCATTTAAACTGCTCATAAGGGAAAGCAAACATCTCACAAAAAATGACAGCAGGACGATGCACAGACACAAGACAAAAATGTAATCAATATAGGAGATCACCTTCCCTCTACAAGGGAGAACATTGGATAAAAGACCAGAGAAAGTACTGAAGTGAGACACTGAAATACCAGCATCTACTCACTGTATCTAGCATTAACCAGTGACAGAAAACCCCACAGAGTATCTCTGGTAGCCCTTTCTCAATGCATAGTTATTTGATTTTTAGAAAGTAGCAGGGGAAAAAAAGACAGGGGAAAAAAAGCTTTTAAAAAAGGTAGAAAAAAAAATTGCTAGGTCAAGATGAGAATCACACAAATTTGGTGAACCATGTTTATATCATTCACTCGGGAAAATGGAAGCACTACAAGAGCACTACCTGCATCTTCACTTTTTCTATTATTTTTCCTGTTGCTGTTGAGCAATTACCCTTCAGGAAACTTGTTTTATTTCCTTAAGGTAACCCGTGGGATGTGTTGGTTGGGAGCAGCAATGTTGCTCCTGAGCAAGCAGTCATCTTTTTCTCTTGATTGGACTTTCAAGCTTCCAGCCATGCTTCATCCTGCTGTTGTGAACCACGAGGCACTAAATAAGACTTACTACATAAGAATGAAATAAAACTGATACTGCTTTTATGTTCCACAATTCTATTTTTCTTTTCTTTGTGATGAAAAAAGCACGATGTTAGGTGAAAAATGCAAACATGTATTATAAAGGCAAACACATGAAATGTGTGATTTGGTTTAAGAACCCTAAATATAGACACACACGCATGTGATAAATGCATTCAAGTCAATGGATACCCAATCAATACAGGCAATAAAGCTCACAGAGCGAATCAGCTCGCTCCACACAACTCATAGTTGGCCAGGTGAATGATTTGTCAGCCTTCATTGACTTTAATAGCAACCAGACACTCAGCAAAAATGTAGATGTCTGAATTCATGTATCTTAAGCTGAGGTTTAGTCTTGTCCAAAGACATAAAAACCAGTAATCCCGAAAGTTAAGATTCAAATGCTAATACTTGCCGTTACCTCCTTATGGCTATTAATTCACCTTAATTCTCTCTTTTATACTTATTTTTAACTTGATGCAGTCTTATGGAAATGTATAAAGCTGTTTGAAAACAATGTCTTCCATAGGAATTTGAGGAGCAATATGGACTAATTGTATGTAAATTGGAAATCTGAATTTTGCTGCTGAATTTACATGTGTAAACTAACTCTCTGTGCTTTAGGTACTGAAGAGATACTTTAGGTATCCTATAGATGAAGTTGCCCACTTGCTGCTGAAAGTGCTTTAAAGCTTGCAAGCTAAGACACTAAAATAAATAGGTATTTTTATTGTAATTTTGATTTGAGATTGTAAGGCAAAAAATGATGCAGCAATTTTTGTTTGAATAGGACCAAATGTCCCCTAAAAATTACAAAGTATTCACTAAGTACCTCTTTCCTAAAATTATAAGATCTGTACTGCTTTCCATCAGCAAGTATATATGCAGAATGTATGGCCACTTTGTGCTTATGGCTCCTGGAAATCATGTGTTCTCAACCAGGTGATTTTCAGCAAACAGCACTGGCTTCCCATTGCTGTTGTAATAGGCAATTTATCCCTTAGCCCTGGAAGTGGAGTTTTAAACTGCAAGAATGGCATCAAGGAACATTACGTTTTATTTTTATTGAAGACTGCATTTTCTAACAGATGGAGAACTTGATGTTAGATCAGAGTTCAAGCAGTCTCTAAGTCTAGACTTGGCTCAGACATCTCACATGATTTGAAACAAATTTATTTACGTAATGGCACCTCATTTCCACTGCTCTAAAGTGGAAATAATACTTCCATTGATATTCTGAGCCGTTCATTTGGCTTATAAACATCCAAGATGAAAATTAATCCGTGTGTACACAGTGCCCAGCAAATCAAGTCTTGATGTCAATTAGTATTCAAAATGCTACTTGATAATATTGACATTATACTTAATAAGAGGGCAATACTACAGGGAGGGATATGTTCAGTTCTAGTGATGAATGTACACTGGTGATGTATGTATCACTACATTTTAAAGACTTCCAGAATTGAGAATGAAAAGGTTTAGTTTGGTGGTAATTCACATGAGCATAATGAATTATAGCAAGAAGAAACCAGCATTAAAAAAAAATCCTACCTTTTGGGGGAAAAAACAGTTTGTCATGAATGTAACACTAATTCACTTTTTTGCTATTTGAAATGTTTTGCCGTTTGAAACAAAGTGTTTTCCATTATTCTTCAATTTGAATTCAAGGTTCAGATGTGAATAATTTTGTGTCTTTGCACAGAAGCGTCGGGAACATCAGTCTGCTTCCTGCGATAAGTTTTAAACATTTCCAGCCAATTAACCCAAACCAGAAAAACACGGCTATTGCTGCTTTTCCTAAGGGTTTAGCCAGTTTCCAAAGGCAGAGCTTTTCCTTTACTGATCCTGTGATGCCATCTGGTGGCATTTGGGCAAAATAAACTCAATTTTCACTTATCCATGGGGCCAAGGCTGCGGTACAGTCTTTCACTGAGCCCCTTGAGGGCTGTAGGTTTGGACCCCTGCCCATCACGTAACTGGGAGCAAGAAGCAGAGCGATTATAGGATCTTTCCAAGCCTTGTGGGCTAATTCTGGGAAAATATATATATAGATTTCCAGTGTGTCACCCAAAGGCAATGATTATTCCTAGCTTGGTTGGGTCTAACTCATGGATTAACAATCTATTTAAGGTACTTTTATAGGTAACTTCCCAAAGGTGAGTATATACATCTCGCGACTGTCAACACTTTGCCACATTCACAGCGCAGGCATAAAATAAGAAAGTGCTGTGATCCTCTTCTTCCACACGGAAGTTTCATGCTTAAAAACCAATAAATATAAAGCATCTTGCCTAAGGTTGAACAGAAGCACAATAGGAAAATCAGAGAATGAAATCCAGCTCTCCAAAGTTTAAATCATTTACTGTGCTTCCTGTCTGAAAGAAATTTAACCAAGCTTGAGTTAATTAAAAATACTAGCTCTGCGGGTACTATTTGTTCTTGGTAAATCAGATTTGTCATGTTTCAAGAAACAAATGGGAAAAAATTCAGTAGGGAAGTAAGTGTTTCTGAGGGATGAGACAAGAAAGAATAAACAGAGAGAAACAGACCTACTTTGTGTAGCCCTTATAAAATTAAGGTGTCTGGGACCCTTCACCAAATGATGGCCTAAGATAATTCAGGTCATAAAGTAGCCTGTGCATGAAATTTGTTTTGTTTGAATATGGAAAGATGGATTCATAATAGTTATTTGTGACAAAATATGTCAGCAGTGCCTGACTTGGTGATTGCCTGAAGATATGCATGCAGCCTAATTTAGCAATAAATTTCATTCCCCTCTGCTCAATGAACAAATAAACTACTCCTGCCTGACAAGTAAATGCTGCTGTAACACTGGTAACTTTAATTAGAACTTACGGAAAATATCGCTGCGAAACAGACAAAAAAACAGAGTTAAAAATTCAGCTGTGGCAGTATCCTACAGTGCTAAATATATCCTTGCGTAAAAATAAAGGAAAAGGGACTATTAAATTTGTATCTGAGCTGCTGGAGTTCTGAATACTATGTACTGTATAAGGCTATGAACCCATAGTGCTTCTTCAGTCAGCCTTATTTTGCTGCATCTGGCCAAAGACAAATAAGTTGCATAGTTGTCCTGAAGAAATTTCCATTTCTGTTCTTCGGGTTTCTTGTCTATGTTCTTGGCAGAGGCATTTGCCTTCCTTATATCTTCATGTTGATAACCTTATTGATAACCTATTTTGGTTTTCTTGCAGTTCCCTACAAACTTTCTACTTAGGGATCTCTTTAAAGCACCAAACTATCTTTTACTTACTCTTTCTCAATTTTTCTTAAAGCATTTTCAAGGAACAAGTCTAGATAAAATATACTATTACAGTACCCACAACTTCAAGTTACTGTATCCTTTTGGTGTTAACAAGCCAGATTTTCAATATGTATCTCAAAGCAGTCCCAGCTATCTTTTCACACCAAAACTTTGACAGGTGGAAGATAAATTCACCTTTCATAGAATCATAGAGTCATTTGGCTGGAAAAGATCTTTGAGATGATTCAGTCCAACCATAACGTGACCACTACTAAACTATGTCTCTAAGTACCTCATTTACCCACCTTTTAAACACCTCCAGGGATGGTGACTCAACCACCTCCCTGGGCAGCCCCTTCCAGTGCTTGACAACCCTTTCAATGAGGGATTTTTTCCTCATATCCAATCTAAACCTCCCCTGGTGCAACTTGAGGCCATTACCCCTTGTCCTATCTTTAGCCACAAGGGAGAAGAGACTCACTACACCCTTCTTTCAGGGAGTTGTAGAGGGTGATAAGGTCTTCCCTCAGTCTCCAGGTTAAACAACTCCAGTTCCCTCAGCCTCTCCCCATCATTCGGGTGCTCCAGACTCCTCCCCAGCTCCATTGCCCTTCTCTGGCCATGCTCCAGTCCCTCAATGTCCTTCTGGGAGTGAGAGGCTCAAAACTGAACAGAGGATTCAAGGTGCAGCCTCACCAGTGCTGAGTGCAGGGGAAGAATCACTTCCCTGCTCCTGCTGGTCACTCTATTTCTGATACAAGCCAGGATGCTGCTGGCCTTCTTGGCAACCTGGGCAGTCAGCTGTTGACTGGTACACCCAGGTCCTTTTCTGCCTGGCTGCTCTCCAGCCACTCCTCCCCATGCCTGCAGCATCCATGGGGTTGTTGTGACCCAAGTGCAGGACCCAGCACTTGGCCTTGTTGAACCTCATACAGTTGGCCTCAGCCCATGGATCCAGCCTGTCCAGATCCCTCTGCAGAGCATTCCTACCCTCAAGCAGGTCAACACTCCCTCCCCAACTTGGTGTCATCTGCAAACTCGCTGAGGGTAGAATAGACGTGGCCAAGAAACTCCTAAGCAATGTAGGAAAACCATTTCCAGCTTCCTCATGAAGAGATTTAAACATTGACCATGAAAGTGCCACATAACAATGCTGTAACAGCCTTCTCCTGCCACTGCTGCTAACCAAAGTGGAGCCAAGGAATCAAGATCCACAGGGTCAGCAAGCCTGAGAGCAGCTGTGAGTGATGCTGCAGCCTAGCGGGTCCATCACTCATCCAAGATGAATAATTCCTGAGTTTCAGCTCTTTGCCTAGGCTATTTGTGTACTCCACACAAAACCCCCACGACCGTATCAACTTGGGATACTTTCTTCTTTCTGTAAGGCGGTATAATGTGAACGGATATTTAACTACATTTTCAAGGTTTTCATTGACATTCAAAATCCTTTATGTTGAGACCGTTTCAGTCATGTGTTCAATTACTTGACAGAGCCTAAAACATAAATGCTGTTTTTTAAATGCGTGTTATCAATATGTACATGAATGAAAAATTTAAAAGATGTTTTTGAGACAGAGTATGCAAAATATAACCTCAGGCTATAAAGCCTTCTATCCTCTAAAGTTTGAAAATTAATTTCAGAGCAATCATAAAATTCATTAGAGAAGCAGGGATAATTAACATAACCTAATTAATCTCCTCCTTGTATTGGGCTATTTGCTAAGCAGTTTAGTGCACACTAGATGGCACCCCCATCTTATCCTACTGCTTTTTCTTCTCAAAGAAAAGCTGAAATTGGGAAGTATCTTTGGACTCATTAGTGCATTTGGGGCAAAATGGGATTGGATGATGGGCTAAAATGGGAGATGCTGAGGTCCACACTGTGTTTAGGTCATCTCCAGGATGTTGCCATACTGTAGATAGCATTAAGCAGAGCGAAGTCTCACTCTGAGCTAAGTGCAGGTAACACCATTAACAAATGCAACAAAAACCAAGAGGAAAAAACCAAAATCTTCAGTGATAAACCGCTTCCAGCTTGGATTTCACAACACAGAAACCAAACAGACATCTTTGTGCGTCCTGTGCAGTACAGACAAAGAAGGAGATGAAGTAGTTGGCCAGCAAAGCCCATCACAAATACTTACAGACAAAATTTGATCTCCTCTCTGCAGTTCTCCGCTGAGATCGGCAGGCCCGCCTGCTAGGATGAAAGACACGAAAATGCCTTCCCCATCTTCTCCTCCCACAATGTTAAAACCAAGTCCTGTGGAGCCCTTGTGCAGGATGATTTTTCGAGGCTCTCTGTATGGAAACAAAATGATAATGTTTATCCATTCAAAACGCTCAAACATCTCTATTAATTTCAGCCCACTGGTGCCATCTTCACTAATTTAAGTAATGGATTTATTAAAAGAAAAACCAAAACACTGAAGATATTTTTTTCTGATTTATAACAATACTATATATACAAATAGAATCAATCTTCACACAATACCTTTTTATTTTAAGTTCTAGGATTTCTTTTTAAACAAACGAACAAAGAAAAATTTAAAACTCTTGGCAAAGCAATGGCAAATGTGTTTGATCATGACAGTTTTGGAGTAAATAACAACATTTGTGTGATCAAGATAATAGAGCAAAATCTCATTAAAAACTCTGATTTGATGTTATCAGGAGCTTGTAACTGTAACATCACACAGCAGCTTTATGACTGAACCAGACCAAGAAATATCTGCTTTTGTCTTACAGGTTTAAAAAGTTGTTCATTATGATGGAAATCAATAAATAAATAAAACCAGCTATGGCTAATATAGCACTTTCCACCTGTAAATTGAAAATGTGCCACCAAAGGATGTAAACATAAGAACATACAATTTTCTGACAGGAAAACATGTGCAGAGAGAGATGACTTTCCTAAGCAATCAAAGCACCATCCTTGAGAAAGTGTTGCAAGTATTTGTGTTCCAAATTCCTACTGTACATATACACACAAGCATATACACATTTACACACATCGTATTTATTGGTACTTACCCAATTTCAAATCCCTCTTACAATTTACTTTCCAGCCAAGGCGTAAATGCTATTAGATCAGTATGTGTAAACCTTAAGCCCAGCCTTGCAATACTCACAAATACGTGCATTGATGTGTCTGTGACTCCTCAGAGAGAAACAGCATGTTCTCCCAATTCAGTTTTTTACGAATAAAAGTTAAAGCAAACTGACAACACACACACACGTCGTCTACAGAAACACCCCAGATTGCTTCTTGTAAAAAAGATCCACTATTTCCTGTGTACTATATAACAAATTCTACATCGTACAGATAGCTTTTTCATATCCATTTTGTTTTTAAAGAAAATTAAAAGAAGGAGAGAGAGAAGTGATGCATCAAAGGGTGTCTTATTTTATGGGAGTTAAGTCTTATGGCTTTATACACTGGGACTTAACTTTACATGATAATTCCAAAATCAGGACGTGTTTGTTCATCTTTGCCCAGTGCTAATGTCCAAACAGTATCCTTAGCTTGATCATGATCTTTAAATAACATCTCAAATTTCTGAAACCAAAGTTTAATATTTTTGAAAGAAAAAGCTAAAGCAATTTTTTAAATAATCTTTTTAATGGCGATAGTACCCTTCAGTGAAAACATTAATCCTGCTCCATATGTTCCTCCATTTATAACTTTTTCTTAACATTGAATAGTCACTAAACAACCTTTTAAAAATACAGCTGTGAGAAAAAGGCATATTCCATATTGCATTTGTATATTCCTGAAGTATTTTGAATGAATCAGAATATAAAGTGAGTTTCATTTTCCTTTGGATCATGGCTGTTGATTTGCCTTGTAGCAACACTTTTAGCGCCTTCTTAAGTATGTGCAGATTAGGCATAATGTACTCCGGATTGAAGATGTCTGAACAGGTTTGTAATTAAGAAGGGTGGCCTGGGGGTTGGAGCAGGACCAGGACAGTGAGTTGGGAGCGTGGGTTCCTTCCCCCACTTAGCCCATGGGCTGCCCAGTGATTTTGGCAAGTCATTTCTTCCTCCAGCTTCAATTTTCTCATCCACAAAATGATACGGTGACACTTACTGTCTTTGAGGCCTATGCATCAAAAATACTGAGCGAGAGCTGAGCTACTGCCATTATCATTTACCTGAGCCTCGAAGAAAAAGAGGTAATGAAGCCAAACAAATATTTACATGCTCTGCTGGTGAGAAAGCAGGAGAGCTCTTGTACAAAACGAAATGGAGTATTTCCACATATGACAGGCAGCTTGGGTGATAAAGTTGGAAGCCAGTGCTATGGGCAAAAGTAGGTCAGTACAACTGGGTAGCTACTGAGTAGTGAGCTGTGCAGCTCAACAAAACGTTGGCCCAGTTATTAATCGCTGTCTCTGATCGAGTCAGCAGATTTACACCTAAAATGCTGTCAGTGCTGGTTTGTAATTTTGGCCTTTTGACAGCAAAATTCCCATTCTGCTCCTGGATGATGATGTTCAGAGGAAGCTCAAAAAATGATGGGGAAATGTCAGAAGCCGTGATTAGAACACACTGAGGTTTGGCTCCCACTCTTTACCCTGATCAGGTCATTTTGGTCATGTCTCAAATTTGGCTATATAGAGAGTGACCAACCATCACATGGCTTCATATTTCTTACATATCTGAGTATCCTGCAGGACCTGAAATGTGGATGCAAGAATGAAGAAGTGTGGTTGTCATCATCACAGGAAGAACCTTTAAGCCACAACTGGACTGCAAAAGCTACAGGGAGCAGAAGGTATCTGCCAATTCACCAAAACATCATAAATTACTAAGATTATTTAAAAAGGTATCTTGGTTTACATTTTCACAGTGTATTTCACATGAAAATGTGAAAAACCCCTTATGATGATAATGAAGCTTTGTAGTTTGCTATGAAGTTAAAGTAAAAAAGTTTCTCAAGCAAATAAACTGCCACTGACCAGGTGATCTCTTAAGAGTAATGAAGAAATGAGTCATCTGCTTTAGCCACACTCAAAGAAATAAATATTTTTCGTAAAGTTAAGATGCAGATGTTGCATATTTATTCATCTGGAGTGTAAGTTTCTATTCATCTCTTTTAATAAGATCAAGGAGATCTAAGAGCAAGTGCTCCAACTTTTCTTTATTATCTGGGAAGGAACATTAAGGAGAAACACTTTGCCTCTATTAAAATTCTTTATAAAAGTCATTCTCATCCACATGAGATTTTAGACAGAATGCAGATAAATGCTGTAAAGGAAGTAATGGAATCAAAGACTTACAGATGATAGGGTAAGAAGTGCAAGGAAAGTAACTCAAATGTGAATGATGTTTTCTTGCAGTAAATGCACTCAGTAAAAAGTGCAGTTATCCACAGAAAAAAAGCAAACCGAGGCAAAGGGAATCTCAGGGTAATTTATTTAAAAATTTATTTTGAAAGCTCAGTGTTTCGTTTGGAGGCAATAGGTGGCACTCTGCACCTAGAAAAAAAGACGAGTAACAGCCAGTGATTCTGAAATGCATGATTCTGCCTCCAGCTTTAACTGCTTATCCCATTTACAGTTTCTTGTGTGACAAATACGGCTGAAGGTGTTTCTAGGTGCTAACAAAGCATACCAGCACTTCTGGTAATTCTGTGTGTGCAGGTTTTATGTCTTCCTGCAGGTCTGTACCAAATACAAACAGAGAAGAGCAGCAGGGGAAACCAAGCAGAAATTAGGAAGGAATGAGATGAAAACAATCCTGGACTGGCAGAAGGCAGCAGAAAGGTAAAAAAAAAAAGGGGAAAAAAGGGGAAAAAAAAAGGAAGAGAGCAAATAAAATAGAGAATGGGAAAAAGGGTGACAGTGCCTCTGTAAAGGAGAACAGGGAAGGATTTAAAGTGGTAGAAAAAAGAAAGGAAAATTCACTGTAAGAGAGCCAGGAGCAAAGGAGCAAATAAAGTGCTGCAATCCACAAAAATCTACAGGCTCAAAAATCAATGGGAGAATCAATTTGGATGGACTTGGTTGCTTGCTTCAGGGAATGCATCTGATCAGATTCTGTAAAGCACATTATAAATTGCAGGCCTGATGTAAGGAAAGTTTTATTCAATTAACATTTGAAACCAATAAGCAGTAACAAAGCAGAGTGGATGAAACTTCAACACTTAAGAAAATTTCTTCTGTCATAATAATGTGATTAACAAAAACAAATTTTAAAAAGTGAGGCATTTTTCCACTTCTTTTGGTTCATTTTTGTTTTATTTTTTCATTTTCTTGAAAAACAGCTGAGTGCTTTGTATCCACTATGCTTGTACTGAATATTTCCTTTGATCAGTTTACTCTTTTACAGTAAGAAAATGATAAGACAAAAAATGCGAACATCCCTATCATTCTTCTATAGACTGTGAATCCACAGTAATTATAGATTTAATTTAAGAGATTTAAAACCGGACTGATAAATGAGGGGGAAGAGCTTTCCGAAAACAAGTAATTCTTATAATAACTAACTGAAAGAAAATCCATTTTTAATTTGCTTATTTTATGCTGCTGGCTACACGGAAGAATACAGTTAGTTTTAGTATTCATCTCACATGGACACAGTTCTGTCTCTCTGTTTCTTTTGCACCATCTATGAAATCGGGGCATTGACATGATTTTGTGTTTTGGAACATCTACAGAAATTTAAGCACACCGGGTGCTTTCAGACATCAGACCCTGGAGACTTCTTCAGTCACATACAGTCAATGAGGTATCCCAAATCAGCAGGGACTTGGAAATGTGGCTTTGATCTTGTTTTGGCTGCAGGTTTCTGTTGTTTTGCTGGTTCTGTTTTGCCTTTTTTTTTTTCATAATTGGGAAAATAACCCCAAATCTAAGGGATCAAAGCACCATTCTCTTGAGCAATACAGTATTTGCCTTTGGATTATTCACTGTGTGAGCACTGAGCTTTGCCTGCTTATGTTGGTCAATCAATCATTTCTTTTTCAGAACAATATTTCTAGCTTCCTTCTCATGCTTCAAAAAATTCTGATAAATAACTGCATGTTTATTTCAGTCATTCATACAGGAAGGGCCTAAAAAAGGCAATCCAAACAGACTGAGCAGCATTTAACGCAGAAAGCTAGGGTGGGCAGTGGGTATGGTGTTTTAGAATCTGACTAATCACATGAGAGAGAATCTGAAATCTGAAGTGGCTGGAGGCCTGGAATAGGCACACACACCTTTTTAAATGACATTGAAATTCAGGCAAAACCAAACTTACTTGGCTTATTTAAAGCTTCTTTAATACCTTCTATGGATCTGCTTCACAACAATTCAGAGAAAAATCTATCTGCAGTGCTCCCATCTATTGCTTTATTGAAGCATCACTTCTGGAGCATCTTGGCTTTTACTTTTCCCCTTGTGATTCCCCTATTAGGCTCAGCAAAATCTTTCCAGCACAATGTGAAACAGCACCAGCCCTTGCCTTCGTCCTCAACCCCACCTCCAACGTGAGGTTTCCCAAACCCCATGACCTGGCAGTGGTGAGGGGCTGCAGCCCTTCCTGTGCTCACTCCCCAGTCCCTCCTCCCAGTGGTACCCATCAGTGGGGCACCTGAACCAGTGGGGTTTGATCCCTGATCTGTGACTTCATCATCATCATCATCATCATCATCATCACCACCACCACCACTACCACTACTATTATTATTATTAAAAAATAACAACAATAATAATAACGAACTATAATACTATTATATAATATAATAGAATTATATTAATAATATAATAATATATAAATAGAATAATAACTGCTGTTATTATTGTTGTTGTTGTTGTTATTATTATCATCGAAAATAAGGAAAAAAAGGAAACCTTCCTCTTTTCTATTTCTATCACCACAGTTCAGAGGCATAACTTTGCCTTCTCAAACTGAGACAATGTTTAGGCCATGTGCGGAGCGTTCATTTTCATTATGTATAATTGATTAGTGACTTCTTATTTCATTTTACTAATTGTCGATATCCTAACAAGTAAGCATTCAGCCTTTAATGAGATGTTCATTTACCATATTGCAGAACAAAATACAATTCTGCTTACTATAGTTACATATTCTGCTTGAAACAAGTATTTCATCTGTTCATTTGACTTTGGTTTCCTTGGCATTTCTTGTTGATTGAATGTTGACATGAACTGTAGAAGCAATACTTTATCCTAACTTTAACACTGACTACTTTAATGCATTTATTCTGCAAACATCATGTCTAACTTGTCATGAACTTTGAAGTATATTTAATACAAGGGAATCAACTGGGAGCCAGGCTTCAACCTGACTGACGCATGCACGAGCGCACTGGCTTATACATGTGCAACTTTATTGCTTTGTGGGAACCCCTCTGGACTTTAACAGTCTTTCATTTTGTCTTTTTTGGAGAAATTAAAGGCAATGTTTTCTGATTGCAACTAGCAAGATGGAATTGGCATTCAGGAACAGTCTTTCATTTGAAAAAATGCTCTATATTTTTACCATGCCACCTGACATTTACTTTAAATGCGCAGGAGTACGTCTCCTAGATTTGAGAAATCTTACTGATTTTCAAAACGAGGAGAGCTAATTTAACTTTGAAAGGGAGACGATTATTCCAGTACACTTACTCATTTATATTTTGTCTCACATAAGCTCTTGTCTCTCTTTCCTGATACGAGGTGCATTATTTACATACTAATAATCCAAATAAAGCGTGAAAATGGCATCTGTTTCACCTGCTATACCAGGAGAGGCAACTCCATACTAGACATGTAGCTTTGCATCCTGCTTTTAAAAACTATTTGCTCCAAATTGAAACCACTTTTCTATAAACTAGTACTTCCACCATTCAATGGCTCTATTTACCATGAATGCTCCAGCTTTTCAGTTTGTAGACACAGTTAGGTGAGATGGAAACGGTGACAGGCAATGGTATTGCACTGTCAGAAGTCAAGACATATTCAAAGGCTAAGAAAATTCCTAAAAATAGCAGTGCCTCCAAGCCACAATTCAAAATATCAATATACAGTTCGCTAGTAGCAAGCATCTAGAGTTACTTTATATACAACACTTCTGAAACACAAAGCAGTCTGTAGCATCTGTCCTGTTCAGGAGAAAAATTCTTACCCTTAGTCATGGTTCAAATGCTGTTTATTTACGTATAAATATTAATATATATTTGAGTTACTCAGTCACGTTGAGGAATTTCTTTAAACTCTCCATCAAAGCACGCTTGGTCAAATAAGTTTCTAAGCAGCTCAGCAGAAGAGATGACTGGTAGCATGTAAAATACAATTTAGCCTGAGTGTCAACTGCAGAAAGAACAGCTATCATGCACCACTAACATTAGAGCTTTGTGTGATAGTACAGCAGGGTTTCCAAATAACAGGTTTTGGTTTTCACCCTGTATTTTTCCTGTTTTGGATACTCACAGATAAAATTGTGCTTTAAAACCACTTCCAAAAACTGAGACCAGCAATATTTTAAAATTTTTTTAAACCATGCAAATAAACCATTAGGGGCGTTACTAAACAGATGGCACTAACAGTGACACCAAACACCTGTGAAGTTCATGCTTTTATACACATAATAAATCTGTTCACCTCGTGTTTGTTTTCACCTTGCTACTCATTTTTTTGCTGTGCATGAAGTCCACAAAAGTCGTCCCTAAAGAAAATATGTATGTTTTTATGTATGTATGAATAATTACCTAGATGACAAAAGTATTAAAGTTTTTAAAAGATCTGTTCCCGCCAGCTCAATTATCACATATTCAACAGGGTGGAAAGGAATAAATGCCAGCGAATGCAATTCCCCCTATATTTTTTTAGCCCTCCCATATTTCATTTTTCCTTCACAGGACCCAATTATTATCTTACGTCAAGTGATGACCCAGTCAGTCACACAGAGCCAGCATGCAGGCCTCAAATCTAAGCGTGTACTCAAGATGCCTCGCAGGTACAGCAGCTATTTACAAAGTGCATCAAAAGCAATTTACTGAGTCACCTCAATACAGGAAAACCTTGTCCTTAAAAGAGAAAAATAACTTTGTTTTGACCTCAAATTGTATTAGCTATAAACATACTTAGCAGCATGGACTTCACAAAAACATGACAATAAATTGAGCTTTAACATAAGGAAATACTCAGGGCTGAGGTGATTATTTTTTGCTCAGTGGTATAATAGGCTAACAGTCCCACTTTCCTATGTGAAATGAAACATGACTCAGTGTAAGTTGATTAGTAATAATTACAAGCCAGATATTCTTCCAACTCCTGAGCAGCAGGAGACCTGTAATATAAATTGCAGGCTTCCTGCACTCTAATGATTCATTTACAGTAGATGCAAGTTGTAAAGATTCTGCAATTTATCTAAAAATTTATATAGACAGATTGATTTCCAAATTTTGTACGACCTTAAACCTGCAGGATATCTCCTGCAGGAGTCCAGTAGACCCAGGAGTCCAGTAGACCAAGTCAGAGACTTCATAATGGAATTTGTTTCATTAAATCTCAATTTAGTAAATTATTTTTCTTTTTTTTTAATCCAATCACCATTTTAATTTATAAACTTGTTCTTGAAGCTCAGTTTTATTTCAGACATCAATTTATTCATGAGTTGACTTGAAGAAAAGACAGGGAAATTTATTATGTGTCTCTCTGTTCAGTGGAGAGGAAGAGAGAGATAAAGAAAAGAAATGCAAATTGAGGATGTTTAAGCACTGATTGCCCAGAACTTGTGCAATCTCCACATCTGGTGACAGTCACTGGACAAGACCTTGAGCAACCTGATCTAATTTGAAAATAGCCCTGTTTTGAGCAAGCAGGTTGGATTTTAAGGGCTTCATTTCTAGAATTATGTTCCTAATGACAGCCCTTAAGCCATATGCACCTTTCCTGTAGCAATTTCATTATTCAGTCTTGTTTTCAATGAATAATTACTGTAGCTGTTCTACACATTTTAAATCAAAACTTAAAATGTTAAATCTTTGATCTAGATAAGAAAAAACATTGAAACTTGTGAGAAAAGGGGTTCACTTAGGAGTGGATTATTTCACTATCTACCCTTTGATTTTCTGACTGCACCACAGTCAGGTTGTAACATAAAACAAAATGCAACAAGATGACATCTTTCCTCAGTGGAAACTTTGGATTCTCACTTTTATCACAAGAAAGAAAGGCTTTGAAATAGGATCTGAGAGCAGTGAATGACAAGTTATTACCCCTGCCTACAAAAGATTTCAAACAGTTCACCCTTTCTACGGGAGGGGAGAAACAAATCTAATATTTCCTGTAAAATACATCAGCCAGGGCAGCCAAAATCTGTGTGTCAGTGTTAAATATCAGCTTGTCTAATTGTCATAAAGATGCAGGAATAATAACTCTGGTTGTGAATTATTCATATTAACTAATTATTTTTGTTAAAATTGAGTCAGCTCAGTACTCAGAACTATGCTTCTACAGTTAACACATTAATATACACAGATATACACCAGCACAGGATTATTACTCTCTATCAGTACTTCTTCCTCCTTAGCTCAGGACACTGTTTAGTCAAAAAGAATTCATGCATACATAATGAAAATAGAGTAAGACTTCACTGGGCATTTCCATGATTAGTAGGAACCATTTTACAGCTAAGACACATAAATATTAACACCAGTCAAGTGAGATGAATTGAAGAAACTGTAGGTAACACATCTCCATGACATATTCTCATCTCCATGAAAACCAGACCTATCAGTGTAAGTATCTAGAAAGGACCAGCACTAATTTGGCAGTATTTATTCCTTCATCTCACAGACTTAAAGGTCACGGTGTGCCAAAAACACGTCTAGGTGGTGGCTATGTGGGTGTGGGCAGCTCTCGTGGTGGCTGAGAGCTCTACAGGCAGCTTCAACAGAGAATCAGCATCTTACCCTTCCACAGAAATGGTCCGCTGCAAGCTCACTGTGGGAGGACGGGTTGCAGTGCTGTGCTGGGAATGACTGTGTGACCAAGGAAGAATAAAGAAAAGCATTTGTTAAAGAAAGACAAATTTCTCCTGTTCTTCTTGTCTCTAGCAGCTTAGCTAACGCCAAAATAGAAATAGCGATCAGATTGATTTACGTGTGTCTAAAGCATTTTGACTTCAGTGATGCTCAGCTCTTCAAAAAAGGGCTCAACCTGACAATCTCTTGTTTAAAAATCAGGTTTCATTCCCCATGAAGAGGAGACAATGAAGAGAATAACTCCCCCTTATCTTTCTTATTCTTTTTGAAAATATGCATATACACACACAGTTCAGTGACTTAAATGAGATGCTAATAGTTCTGCTATATATACTAGCCATAAAGCACAAAGTTAATTTCAGAGCAGAAGGTAAAACAGTAACTGATAACATTATCAACCTCATTCTTAGCATCTCTCAGGCAGAATGCTCAGTTAAAGACGGCATGCACTGCTTACAATTGCATCAGAATATAACTCCAATTTTTACAAATTTCAACCAACATTCACTACTTCTATGAGATTTTAAGTAGCTTGAGTTTTTCCACATGGAATTTTATCAATCGAAGACACAACATTTAGTAAAAAACATGATATTTTCCAAGCAAAACACAGAGACTCTGAAAGAAAAATCTGTTTGATTCAAAATACTGAGGTCTAATGGCTTCTCATATGTTACATTGTCATGACTAAGGAACCTCAAAAATAGTTGCTATGTTACAGAAACACAATAAATTACATAGTATACGTTAACTTCAGTATTGTACTATTGAAAAATAGTATTGTAGCATTACTAATCATGTAAATATAAACGGATAAAACAGCATCAGTCAAAGGCAGTTCTGTGATAATGAATGATATTCTTCTTCCAAGGCAAAGTGTTTAAAAAAACCCCAAACCAACAAAATAAATCAGAAGCATCTGTGTTAATCTTTTGATTAGTTTAAATGGCTACATCACACAGTGAGGCCCAGTATTAATAATGCAAGATACACATTAAAAATAAATCTTTAAGTTGGCTTTGTATCCCTGATTCTACTAACTGCAGATTTTGTCTTGCTGTCAAGGTTTGTATACAACTCGAGCTGTTTGTTCAGAAGCAGCACATCTTATTTTCATTAAAAGCAAAGACATTCGACATCAGTGAGCACCACCTCTATTTGACATATATTTTATCCTGTAGCATAGCCAACACAGCTTGTCTGACAGAAGAGAGGGAATTTTTTGTGGAGCACAGAGAGTTGTGACACACAATATCATGCCACAGGCCAAACAAAAGTCCCGCTACCTGCTGGTATTTCCTGTTGTGACCCTTGTGCTCTTGTTTCATGTTAACAAATTGCTGTCCTCATCCCTGCTCCAAGTATTTCAGAAGGTTTGTGGGAAAGTATATTCCCCTTATAAGAAGAACTGCTGTGGTTTTTGTCTGATTTATAGCAAAACATAGAATGTACAAGAGTATCATGAGTCTCTGGTGTCATGATGTAAAGTTGAGTTGGACAAACTGTGCAGAGTATTTTATGAATATTGGTTAAAATTTCACTTTGTTTGTATCTTGCAAATGACTTAGGATACATATTTTTAAACTAGCCTTTTTTAGTGTATATGCAGTGTTGAAAATTTAAAGTGTACGTTGTCGTTGGTCTTCTGTCCCCCTCCCTCTACAGAGCTGGAAGGGAACAAAAATCCTTACGTTCCCATACTGGCTTCCCACCCAAAATTAATCAGGAAGGGAACAGTCTCTCCCCTGAATTTTCCCCCTATATACATGAGTCAGAAGTGACACTGCAGAGCCATAACTCCTTCACCTTTTCCCTGTGCAGCTTGACTCTCAGAAACTTTATTCCCGGATGTTACATCAAGAGATGCGAGAATACGGCTGGCACAAGGGCCAAGAACCCAGAAGAGAGGAGGGACAATGCTGTACGTCACCAGCAACCTACGTCAAGGTCTGTTTCTAAAAGAAGGATGGCAAAGTCATGTCTGAGCTATGCTGCCGATGCCAAACCCACAATGAAGACTTTAAACAAGCAGCTCATATTCTTGCAACAGAAGCTACATATTTTGTGGGAAAAAAACCCAAACTATTAAGAATGTGTGGCAAGATAGCAAATGGTAGCAATGCAGGAATTGGGCTTAATTCACAAATGTTGTGTTGTGTTCTAGTTTTGAAAGGAATGTCGTCGTAAGAAAGGGAAACTGAGGAATGACAACTGATAGGGCAATTCACCTTAAGACATTTAGGCCATCTCTTTATGTTTCAAGTTCTCCTCCTCACTAGAGCTATGCCATACCATTATGACCAGAGCCACAGTATCTACATCCAACCACAACTAGCCAAACTGGCTTGAATCCTGAAAGATTAGTTTCTTTTCCCAAAAAAAAGTTCATAATTGCTCTATTTTTACTACAGGAAACTTATTTATGTAACTCTGACCAGCTTCAAAATAAGCAAAATTACAAGAGCGTTAAAGGTAGGACTTTCAGCTGCTAAGTACTAAAACCAAATAATTTCCCATTTATCTACAGAAATAGTAACTGAAGATGGTTACAGAAACATATTGAATAGTAAGCACTTGGAATGTGACTATTTTTGGATGTTGCAAATAAAAAATAACATTCACCAAAGTAATTTACGGAATAGTGAATTATTGCTCCTGCACCGGAAGATTCAAAATGAGGAATGGGACCAGTCTGATCGCTGTAATAGACTCCAATCCCCACAGTGATGCTGCTTTTTATTGCTGAATTCAACCACTTTTGAGGATTGATACTTAACCCAGGCTACTTTGTGCAAAAGCTGAAGGTTATAACCTCTCTATTTCTAAATATTTTATAGAATCTATGAATAAAGACTAAGAATTCTGTCACAATACTACTCATAATGACCTTTACAAAATTAGCAAAAACTTAGTGTTTATAAAAGATGTCTGTTTGATATCAGGCACTTTCCTTTAGCATGGACCAAATTACCTTTCTGAACATGGACCTACCTAGATCTAAATCTGGTACTGGCTGTGCTCTCATAAATTTATTACTAGATTTCACTCTTCACGTATGTAAAAAAATTGACATATTTTTATAAATGCAAATGATTATTGTTTAAAACATATGGTTCCTATTTATAAAGGTTGGTGAAAATGCTATTTATGAACTTTCTAAGAAAAATCGCTGTTGAAACACATAATTGAAATGACAACAAATGGCATTTTTGAAGTGATTAGGAGCACCTGGTTCCTTGATTTTGGGTGTCCAGTCTAAAACAATTCCAAAATCCTGCTTTGCCAGAAGTGGATATTCATTCCTTCCAGAAAAACAGATGTGTAACATCTCAGCAGAAGGGCAAAGTACCTAGCACTCACTAATCACTTTCCTCAGCCACGTGAGAAACTGTCCCCTGCCACCACATCATCTTGGTATTTATCCTCACACAGCGCTGATATGGCTGAGGCAAAAAGCAGGAAATCAACCAAAGGTTTCTCCATATAGGCTGGCAAAAGGAGAATATTCAGGGGGAAGAGAAGATTCTTGGAAAATAAAACAAACTACATTTCAATGATGGAATGAAAAAAAAAAGGCTAGGATGGCAAAATTATTTCTATTATATCAGATGCTCTATTAAGTAATGTAATCTCATAACAAGCAGGAAATTAAAGCAATTATTTCAATGCAGCATTCTCCTGAAATCACCAAACCACTCAAGCACTAGATGTCATCAGTACCCCTCACTGGAATGTCTACCTCCTTGTGCAAAGCTGTGCAAGGAAGCTTATACCTCACTCCCTTCAAGTGAGGGGCGATATATTGGCAATATCCCACTCATTAGAAGCCCTTTTCTAATCCTAAGTATTTGTGACATAGAGTTCAAATGAGTCCTCTTCTTTTTTAATGAAAATAATGAGTAACTGGTGCCTAGAAAACTCATTTTTATACATAATTACAAAAATCAAGTTGATGCTCAGTACAAGCTAATGCCTTCTAAGGTATTGTCATGAATATAATGACACCTAAAAGTCAAAACCACCATTTAATCACTGCTTGACACAAGTGGCTACCCAGTTGGAGACAGAAATAACAGCCTGATATTATTCTTGAGTTATTTAAAAGATAAATCTCCTGGTGGCTTCTGTCAAAGCAGAGGAACCAACAGAAAGAAGCCGTTCACATCACACACTTAATACACTTGTGCTTGTGTCCTGTCTTTTGTAGCACAAAGGAAAAAAAACAACCTCTGAGTTACTGCCACCAACATTTTCTGTGACAAATGCCTAAACATAGACACATCCCTATGAGATATGTAGGTAAGTGGCATATTTTTACACTCATGGATCTAAGTATTCAAAGTTCAATGTGTAGGCTGATAAAATTTCTACTCTTTCTCTGAAATGATACAGAATGAATGTCTCAATAGTTTTAATAAAATAAAGTAATAATATTTCAATATACTACTTGGTACTACAGTCACACAAGTTGGATTTTCCCTGAAGAAATGAATCTCACATCCTGTAAAATACCAGTTTCAACTTAAGTCCATTTAATTTTAGTTCACTGAGACAAGGGGAATATATTGTTCTTGTAAGACAATTCATATGAGTGAGGGAAAAGAGAATGAGATTATAAATTAATAATAAGGGGCATATGAGGAAGCAAAGAATCCGACCTCTCTTTTTTAATGAGTTTAAGTTGTTTTTTGTTTTAAAACTATTTCTTAGGCAAGGCTATGACCGACTGAGAGAGCTGAGGCTGTTCAGCAAGGAGAAGAGAAGGTTCCGGGGGCACCTTATGGCAGCCTTCCAGTTCCTGAAGGGGTCCTACAGGAAAGCTGGGAACGGACTTTTTACAAGAGCAGGTAACAATAGAACAAGGGGCAATGGCTTTAAACTGGAAGAGGGGAGATTTAGACTGGATATGAGCAAGAAATTCTTGACTGTGAGGGTGGTGAGGCCCTGGCCCACGTTGCCCAGGGAAGCTGTGGGTGCCCCCTCCCTGGAGGTGTTAAAGGCCAGGGCTTTGAGCAGTCTGGGCTGGTTTTGGGTGTCCCTGCCCATGGGGGGTTGGACTTGGGGAGCTTTGAGGTCCCTTCCAACCCAAACCATGCTGGAATTCTGGGATTCTATAAGGCCTGCCATTTCATGACTTTGTTAAATACTAAAAATTAAGCAGCTTCGTTAACATATTTTTAAAATGTTTATTATGAAAATAATAATATCAATAACTATTATAGTATCAACAGAGTGAGCAGCGAGTCTCCTTAGTTTTAATTCTGTTTTAGCCCCAGGATGCTCTGAAGGCAGATTTGCTGTGTGGGCGATGCTGAAACTGGAGTCAGCATCATAAACTCTTCTTCCCCTGCAGGCACCACATAAACCTTTGCTTCACAAAAGACAGTTTCATCAGTGTCTCAATGAAACCCCTACCTGGAATGAAACAACCTTGTTAGGGACATATTTATTGTTTTTTAAACTTCTATGATGCAATCTGGCAACTAAATATAAGGAGAAATCACCAGTAAGGAATCAGACTGCATGACACACAAGTCAGAGTTCATGCCAAAACCTGCCTATATTCAGGACACGGTTTAGTGGCCATGGTGGGGTTGGGTTGACAGTTGGACTTGATGATCTTAGAGGTCTCTTCCAACCTTAATAATTCTGTCATTCTATTGCACTGAGGGTGGAAGAAAAAGGGTTGATGCAATTTTCAATTTTTGCTGGTGTTGTTTGCTTGTATAAAACCAATACATATTGTCTTTACACACAGAGTACTGCAAAAGTCATCAACTTTCCTCTCCCAAATCACCTCCTATCAACAAAGAGATCCTATCCACTGGAGAACAGCAAAGGAGATGCTAACACTGTTTGGGTTTATAATGTATGCTCAGCATGTTGTTTCTGATGTCAAGGATCGGAGGTACCAGAGCAGTTGTTTATAAAGCTTCTAAGTCTTTGCTTTGATGGATGTAAGAGTTTAAGAAGGCAACGTGCTTTAATTCCATTAATGTGGAGTTTTAATTCAGCTCAGTGAAGTGAAACCAGCTTTTCCTGATGCTGCCGACAGCTAAACTTCTAACTTAAATGAGTTTTTGCTCTCCTGTGGGATTAATTAGAAGACCAGAGAGTGCTTTTTTGGTATTAATTTTATCTCAGCTACAAACAGCTTGATAATATCCAGTGCTGACAGCTGCCGACCCATATTAGAAGTGTCAAACTAACCAGTTTCCCATCACAGGAAACTTCAGAGACTGGGACATTCAACCCTGCTACTTTCAGATCACCCTTAGGCAACGAAGCCACACATGAGATGCAACGCTGTTTTCATGCACAGGCACATGCAGTGAGGACTTCTGGAGTGACTTACATAGCAACCGTAACACATTTTTTAAAATAGCATCTGTACCTGTATTCTACAAATAGGAATGCTAGGCTAAATACCTACCCAGTGGAAAACAGAAAAGAAACAAAATGAAAGATTAGGATGTCACTCTGCCTAAAAATATGTAGAATAAGGACCACACTACATTTCTGTTCAGGACCTCAGGAGTAATTTCATTTGCATGAGTAAAGTCAACAAGTTTGCTGACCTCTTCCTTCCTCCCTTCCTTCCCAAAGAGAACTGGTCAGCCACATCCCACAACTTGAAGTATTTGAGTTATTGCAGCCCTAAATTAGCAATAAGGTGGAATGCAAGGTGAAACTGTGACTCATAGGAATGCATCAGCTCCTGGAATAAAGCTAATTATCCACCTTTGTTAGCAGTGCGCCTAAGTCAGCACCTATCTTCAAAGTGGTGAAACATCCATTGACTTCAAATCTGCTTCCTTATGGCCAAGGTAATTGCAGGAGATAATGATACACTTTAAAATATAAAAAAGTATGCTTATCTAGGAAGGACTTGTTATTTTAGTTTGAGATATAATATTTAAAACACATGAAGAAGTTTGGAACAATGTGAGGGGAGCTGAAAATAATTAGGATTGCTGGTTAAAAGAGTGGAGTGGAGAGGTTTTACTGCTGATGAAGTTTCACAATTAGTTTGATGGTCCTATGTAGGGTAAACACAGACTTACACAGTATTGTGAAGAAAACAGCGATGAGAGAAGTAGGTGTACTGAGTGAAAACCATAAGGAAAAAACCACTGACAAATCAATATAGAATTACGTGAAACAAATGTTTAGGACACAATAAGACCTCTTTTAATTACTCAGACATGGTACCTTGCTCTTCTAGGAGATTATTCTGTTCTAGATATCACTGTTAGGTATTTATTTCTGTTACAGCATACATATTTTTTTATTTTGCTTAAATTCCTCCCTTTCATCCCATTGTTCTTCTAATTCATTATGTTCTCCTCATACTTTGGACAGACTTGGGTTGTTAGAATTGGGATGCCTAAACCTCCATGGCATTCCAAGACATTCTGTTACTGTTAAAAAAATTGTCTTGGTTTACTGGGAAAGAATTTTAAAGTCAGTTTTCTATTGAGGAAAACTGCAATTTTGTAAGGACTTCAACACTCTTTTTTTTATGGGAACAAAGTGATAAGACTTTGTCACAGGTTTCAGCTAAAGCTGGTATGTGATGCTCAAGGTCTTGAGGAAAGCAGGGGCAGAGGTTGGGGGAAGTGGAAATCCAAGGGAGTTAACTCCAAGCTGACCCCAGGCTGACCAGTTATTCCATACCATAAATGTCATATTCACTATAAATTGGGGAGTTTGATGAGGATGGTTCTTTTCTTCTTCCTTCTTCCTCCTTCCTCCTTCTTCCCTCTTTCATGGCTGACATCTCGAGAGTAACTTGTCTACCATCCTAAACCTGAGGCTTACTTCCTCACAATATTGCCTGAGCAAAACTCTGTGTATTTTGTAATGTAACTGTTATTAACATTACTTTCGATTATTATTATTTTATTAAATCTATTTCTATTTCAACCCATGAATCTCCCTTCCTTTTCCTGACCCCTCTCCCTGGGTGGGGAGGTGGCACTGGGTGATAGAGCAACTGCATAAACCATGACAAAAATAAATCTCAAGTCTTCCTACTAGACTCTCAGTCTATTTTTATTGTTATTATTATTGTTGTTGTTGTTTATATTACTGTAATGAATGTGAGAACTGATAATGTTCTACCTGGGAGCTGAAATACTCCCTGATGAAGTTTGACAATTACACAACCTGAGGACTGAGGTTTACATGTCAAAATATTTGCAACAAGTGAAGACATAATGTGAGTATGTTTGAAAAAAAAATGGTGGAATGGTAAAGAGAAAATGTCACCTTTTCAGCTGCTTAAGCAAAATCAGGTGGAAATGATCCGTGAACATAACAACTGAATTTTGCTCTAATTACACTTGTGGAAGAGGATGCAGTGCTACTTTCATGAGTTTAAATAAGGAGCATTTGGTTTAGGAAAGACAGAAAACTTTCTGACGCGCTCTGCGCAGCCTCCCAATTACCTACATCTCTTGGTACCAGTTCCTAATGTAACACTGAGTTTTCAGCCTTTCCTGGAGAAGGCAGCTGCCACCCTCCTCCCTACATTTTGACATGATGCTTCTGTAATTCAACAACACTAAGGAGTTTTTTGCCATGGTGCTACACTCAAATGCCACACCTCATTTACCGTTCCCTATCACTCCTAATTCTCTTCCAGCATTAGTGCTTTCCAAGCATTGCCACTGCAATGAGTCACACAGGGTGTAAGAGAATTGGAGGCAGTTTGACTTCTATGTGAAAGAACAACAAGCTTTCTTGCTGGGGAAAGAGAAATCGGCTTCACTAAAGAAAAATGCACTATAGTACAGAAAAATGTCTTAATCAGTTAAGCTTCCTGTAATGTAATAGAATACAAGACATACTTTAGAAAAAAAAATTCTATTATAGATGTCTGAAGACACTAAGTAATCAGAACATGCTGACACAATTATGGCAGATATAGCTGGAAGGAGTAATTCAGTTTCTCACTAATTTTAAGTGTATGTGTTGAGTTTGTGTGGCAAGGTTTTGGTAGTGGGGGGTGTTACAGGGGTGGCTTCTGTGAGAAGCTGCTAGAAGCTTCTCCCATGTCCAATAAAGCCAATACCAGCTGTCTCCAAGATGGATGCACTGCTGGCCAAAGCTGAGCCAACCTGTGTTGGTGGTAGCATCTCTGTGATAACATTTTCAAGAAGTAGAAAAACCCACTCTGCAACAGCCAGATGAGAGAAGTGGGAGTATGTGAGAGCAACAACTCTGCAGACATCGAGGTCAGTGAAGTAGGAGGAGGTGCTCCAGCCACTGGAACAGAGATTCCCCTGCAGCCCATGGTGAAGACCATGGTGAGGCAGGATGTCCTACTGTAGCCCATGGAGGTCCACAGAAGGACACCACACTGGAGCAGGTGGATGTGCCTGAAGGAGGCTGTGACCCTGTGGGAAGACTGCACTGGAGCAGGCTCCTGGTGGGACCTGTGACGTTGTGGACAGAAGTGCCCTTGCGGACAGGGAAGTCTGCACTGGAGAAGGTTTGCTGCCAGGATTTGTGCCCTGATAGTGGACCCATGCTGGAGCAGTCTGTTCCGGAAGGACTGCACCCTGTGGAAAGGACACACGCTGGAGCAGTTCATGAAAGAACTGCAGCCCATGGGAAGGACCCATGTTGGTGGAGTTCATGGAGAACTGTCTCATGTGGGTGGAACCTCACACTGGAAGTGGAGAAGAGTGTGAGGAGGAAGGAAGGGCAGAGACAACGTGTGATGAACTGACCGTAACTCTCCTTCCCCATCTCCCTGCGCTGCTGAAGGGGAGCAGGTAGAGAAACTGGGAGTGAAGTTGAGCAAGGGAAGAAAGGAAGGGTGGTGGTGGGGGAAGGTGTTTTAAGATTTGGTTTTTAATTCTCATTACCCTACTGTGATTTAATTGGCAACAAACTCAATTAATTTCCCCAACTCAAGTCTGTTTTGCCTGTGAAGATAATTGCTGAATGATCTCCCCCTGTCCTTATCTCAACCCATAAGCCTTTCATTGTATTTTCTCTCCCCTGTCCAGCTGAGAAGGGGGAGTTATACAGTAGCTTTGGTGCGTACCTGGTGTCCAGCCAGGGTCAACCTACCAGCACAGTCCTTATTTGTCACCTTAGATTTGAAATGTCAATATTCTTCCTAATAAAAATGGATAGCAGTATCTGCATCCATACATTTAAAGTCTTTCTTTGGGTATTGATGCAAGTGATAAGAGTAAGAAAACATAACTTTTCAAGTAGAAACTTAGGTTCCCTGATTTTTCAGCCACTCCGCCGTCCCACTCTTTCACATGGCATTGCAGCTTGTGTAACTGCACTGAACCCCAGCACCAAGAGTTGTAGAAGATGGCACAGGGCCACCACAGCTGAACCACTGTACATGTATTTTCCAGTTGCATTTTTGAGGAGTGGGGAAAAAGACGAAATCAGTAAGGAAGTTTCCCAATAAGGCATTTGCTCCTGTCATCTAAAGAAAAAGCTCCTCTAATTTATAGTCTCTGAATACAACATAAATTCTGAAATACTGTAAACTAGGAAATTGTTCATAATGACACTAACAGCCATCAAGACCTTTTAATTCAGCAAGTGTAAAGACTACCATTTTTATATGAAATGGTTTATTATTGTCAAGAGAACTGGATGAATTGGATTATTTTCTGTCAAAATTCAATTTCATAGGACATATATACTCAATAGGAGGATAAGAAAAAAAATGGTTAAACAGACACTAGAAAAATCTGGAAAGACCTTACATTTTTGTGTACCTTTTCACCACAGTCCATAGAAGTTCATTTATAGTTATGAATAACACTTATAAGACTGTTGAGAGTTCCCTTCAGGAATCAGAGACCTAATTCCAATTCAGGATCCAAAAAAAAGGAGGTATAATGTGATTTTAACACCAAACTGTCAGAGCAATCTTGTTATTAACAAAATGGACAGGGATTATGTCTTAAAGGTTACACTGATCCTTCAGTAGTACATTTAGTGCTTAAGACAGCTTAGCTTTGCTTCCTTTTCTCAAGACAGGGTTGACTTTCTTTGCAATGGAGATGATACTTGAAAAATAATTCATAGGACTTTTCTACTGCCTCTGCTTCTTTTTTTTAATGTAGGAAAAACAGATAAGCCTAATGATAGAGCTCAAAAAACTGCAGCACACTAAACTAATCTGCAAAGTTTCTATCCATCTCTATCTAAAGAAAAACAAGAACATGAAAATCTATTCATGGTGTAGTTATGGCACTGAATCTTACTCATTTGAGATAAAGTATATGGATAATAATAATTAATTAAAGTTATTTAAAATGGCAACGAAAAACTGATGCCATTAACAAACATTTCTGTATCCCATGAGATTCTGTATCATTATATTTGCACTATAAAAACATTCCTACAGAAATTTAAGGTTTAATATTGTTTCTGCATAAGAGCAGGTTAATTTCCACCGTACTTATTAACTCCCGTGTGTGTGTTGTCATGCATTACACTGACTGTCAAGGTGAAACAGCCAGAAAAGGAGTGGATTCAGCTTCCGTGCAAGCGGTTCATTAAAACAAAACAAATGATCACAAGAGAAGGAACATTACATTACAATTATGATTTAAAATCTGTCAGAACAGCACACTTTATCCTGCAGTTACTCCTGAAACACTGTTTACTGCACCTGTGTGATACCTTCTGATAATGTTATCCCTCCTGTTTGGATAGACATTATCTCTAAGCAAGCTGGGAACATGGGTCGGACATCTCCCTTTTTTAACAGTGCAGAGGTGAGAGTGTAATCCTACATAAGCTGCTCTTTAGTCTCATTTCTCTGTCGTTCAAATCAGTCCAGCATGCAGGTGTGCATGTGCAGCTCTACCAAACACAAAACCAAAAATCCCAGAGAAATATACACAAGAAAAAGCAAAAGTGGAAGTAATGTAGTGCACATAAACAAATGACATCCCAACAGAAGACATACAAACAGCAGTGAATGGTGATTTGAAAATGCAGAATTGTAAACAATATATTGTCAAAATGAAAGATGAAGAGTGAAGAAATTCAACAGCTTAAGCCTTTCCTTTTCTAAACTAATCTATACAAACCGTGATTCTTGGATCTTTTTAATCTGATAGAAGTGGGAGTTACTCATCATTTTAGAGGAAACATTCAGTGTTTTATACTATGAGGTCTAAGAATGAAATATAGTATATACTGTATATATATGTATATATAGTATAGTACAGTATCTAGGATAGAACTACATTTAAAAAAAATAAAATTTATTAATTTTTCTTATTCTGAGGTTACTCACAGTGGCAGTGTCATGCATAAGCATCTCCCATAGTAGATCAATGAAATATTGTCCAAGCACATTAGTAATTGATTTTGCCTGTCTTTGATAATAGGCTATAGACTGGATTAGATAAATTATGTGGTGGGTAAATTCTTTCTAAGTTCCATTATGTCAATCCTTATATTCCTAAATCGACGCATAAACCACCATTTAATTAAAGATGCTTGTTAAATTCAAGAGAAATCGAAAGAAATCTATCTAGGAAAGAACCGTGAAAGGAATTTATGAGAATTTTACTCTAAGCTTGCGATAGTCGTTAAGGTGAACTGTTTAGTTACAAACTTAATAGATAAATCATTTAACACTGGAAACTGATTTTAAAAGATTTGCATAATTAGCCGGCATGCATACATGACTGAGCTGGTATCAGTCAATTTGTGATACTTCTGGGAATTGTTTTCAAGTCATTAAGATACTTGAGAGCATAAGTCTTGGACAGCAGTCTGAGTTTCCTTCACTAAACTTTTAAAATATATTAGGTTAGGTATCATTTTTTAGAATTACAAACTTCTCATTCGTCAGCCAGTAAGCCTAAAATTTTTAAGTCATTTCAAGCCTACTGTAGTGTGAAGGATGAAGATGCTGCCATCTTCCATTTATTAGATAAAGAGCTTTATCTAGATCTAAATCTCTCTTTGCTGGTCCCAAGTAATTATTTCTCTCTGCAAGTACTTTTGTTCCCAAATATTTTGGCCAGAACCAATTGCACTGGGTATATTGAGAGAAAAAACACTACTGTCTAAGAGAAAAAGTACTGTCATGGCTAAACCATGACACATAAGAATAACAGACAGACAGGGAAGCACAAAGAAGCATGAACTGATCAATAAAAATGGATTAATCAGTTGGATTTATACCAGCAACTCATTCAGTCTTAAGTAGGACTAAAAGCCATTGTCATTAGCATGAGGATGGGCACCTTGTGTCCATATTTATCCTGTGCACATGAACTTAGCCAGCATTGCAGCTTTTGCTTCAGTTTTTCATGTGTTATTTTAGAGGACAAAGCAGCTTGACTGAAAACCTATGAATATGCTGCAATCAATGAAACTCTTCAGATATGAAATGTGGATTACTCAGATGATACAAAAAAACCTATGGAGGATAAGCCCATGCACTGGATGGTCATCCACATCTTCAAATCTTGCATTTGCAAGATTAGCAGGAAATTCCATGGCAATAGGCTCTTGGGCTTAGAATTCCTTTGATATATTATTTTATTTCAAGTTATGCCTCTTTTCTAGCTTATCAGGTATATCTATTATTATAGAAAATATCTGTTTAAATAAGCATATTTTTAACCAGTAGAATTATCCAAATACAGTTGGGTAAACACTCGTCAAGATACCCAAAGAAGGTTCTTTCACTCATCAGTTACTTCTGGCTCTAAAGTGCTCATTGTTGTACCGAGGCTAAGTGGGACAGTTTGATTGCTGTCTTTTCTCTAGCTCAAAGATAGACCTGGAGACATTATACACCTATGAGGCATCTAAATTAATTTAAATTTACATCTTATTATTAAAACTATGATAGCTACTGTGGCTGCAGTATCCTTTTATATACCAACCAGACATTGCTACACATCAGCCCCAAACACCAACTCTTCCCTTTCAATGAGAACACAGAATGTACAAATCAGTGTTGGAAAAGATTAACGATTTCAGTTTATGTATTTCACAGATGGCAATTCACATCCATTAAATGTTCTTACAGTAAGTGTTACACTATGCACACCTCTGATTGCAACCCAAGGTAAAACAGCCAGCCTTTTACAGAAGAAAATATAACATAATTTCTTCTCACATCACAGCTCATCTTGTTCTCTACTTAGAGACTGGTTTTAGCTTTGAGAAATGAAATGCTTATACTCTTTGAAAAATTTCATTAGGATCTATTTTAATTCACTTTGCTATTTTCTTATTAGAATTATGAAGTCCCTTTACAATATTACCAGATTCCTGCATATTGGTTAATTAACCTGTGAATCAACATTCCCAAATCAAATGGCTGCTTCTACTTGTTTTTTTTTCCAGGAATTTATTTTACAAGTCAATTGAAGCTATCTCAAATCTTCAAAAAGATAACTCCATTGATTTAAATCCATACATATGCTACTAAAATATGAATTTGCACAACGTATTCTTGATTCATGTGCTTTGTTTGCTTCTCCTTATGGCAAGTGAGTCTGAAGCTTCCCAGTCTCACTGTGAATTTCCTTTAGGACCTTAGCAAAGTCATTTACTCTCTCTGTTTTCCAGCTCCCTGTCTCTAAAAAAACAAAGATAAACGAGATGTCCAGACTCCTACGGTGATGGGAGCAATATTAATACATTTAGATAGACAAGACTAAAATTAATTTGTGCTATTCATTATTTCTGTGGGCAAGTTGAACAAAACTTGTCATTTTCTAAGTTGCATGACTGTTGCATTTCTGCTCGTTGACACTAACGAAGCTGATTTTTAACTTGTAAAGTGGCAAAGTAAGAATAGCAAAATTGGAAATTTTAAATAAGAAAACATGAAAGGTTGACATGTACAAAATTATACAAATCTGATGTGAAAAAAACCACAGCACATTCCATTTTACTGAAGAGCTAATTTACATTAACTTTTATAAAAATCTTCTCTCTCATCATAGTGGTGATTACTGAGAACTAGAATTTTATACAGCAACATTGTGTTTTAAGGTTTATTCCTCAGCAATGGTCCATGCTGCTTGATTCATTTAAGTCAACAGGAAATAGATTTACCTTTCCGATAATTTAAGAATGTCTTTTTCTATGTGATGCTATTCTATGAAGACTGTGCAGTAGTCCATTGAAATAGATACAGGCTTTTTGAGAAACAATCTTTGAGATGCTACAAAGTGTGATCTCACGTGTGCACATAGCAAACAAGAGAAGTTTCAATCATGTGAGCCTCAAGATTCTAGACAGCACCTGTACTTTCAATGACACTCATGAATCCACTGCCTACTTTAGATCTCTTCATAAAACAAAACTTTTTATACACTTTCACTGAAGGAGTACAATATAGACAAAGGCTGTAAAATCTTGATATGACAAATTAACGACCTTCACTCCCACTGCTGAATCTGAAATGTTAAAAGCAAATTCTCTTCTGCATGGTGCAATGACAGTATTACATGAGTCTGTATCCTAACCAAACCTGTATGACTTCTGTTTCCAACCAAGCCTGTAGAGCCACAGTCTTGCCAGAGGTACTACATAAGTGCTCCCACATGCAGTTCCTAGTCACTGTACTCATAATAAGATAAGAGGTCTGATTACAGCTCACACAATCTTCATCAGATCAGCAACCAAACTGTCTACACATATTGCTGATGATAACTGAGTCAACTATAAATCGATGTGGGCATTTATCGGAAGAAGGTTAGACTGCTTCATCAGCTAATCTAACTTCTCTAGAACTAGCTCAGGAGTATCTGAATGGTCTCGCATTGGGCTACCTACTACCTACTCACCCTACTACCAGTAGTAGCAAGTGACACTTGGTTTCTGTACTGTGTAATTCCCTCATGTGGGCTTCAGTGCATTTCAGGTGTGCACACTCATACATTTTCACTTTACACAGTGTAAAAAATTATGATGGTTCCAGGCTGCTTTTTAGGAAAGGTTGTTTTAAGGATACAGTCATTGCTATTGAGAATTCAGATTTGTTAGAAACCAGTGTAATCAAGTCAAAAACAACTGATGATGTGCAAGACCATATACACAAGTCTATCCTCACACTGTAGAGTTAGGTTCTTTTCTCTGCTCTCCAATTCATCAGTGTAGTGATTTCAAAAGGATAAAAGCAAGAACTATAATGATCCTCAAAAGATAGAGCAAGCAACTCCAATTATCTGCGGAATGGTTCATTTTCTGCACGGAGTATGGAAATACTTCAGAAAGAGAAATTGTCGGTGCATCTCCCTAGGGACTGTAATGTTTCTGTTCCAGTATTTCCATAACAATATCGAAATTTTCATTTTGAGAGTCAAACTAAATCTTCCTTCCCTTTGTCAGCTAAAAAACGTATTTTAATATCTCGTCACTTCCACTGACCTTGCTTTCTATGTAATAACAGTAATCGTTTTATGCACTATAAGCATTATTTCAAAAAAATCAGATAAAGTAGCTGCTTCTAGTCCTATTCCTTAAAAATGAAATAAAAACCCGCTAAATAATAAATTGTTTCAGATCTCAAAATATTAACAAATTCTACATGCAAATTTGCCATGACAACTTAGCTAAATTTAGGTCCAAACCAAAAAGGTCAGTTGTATAACTGGACTTTCACAAAATTCAGGGATGTTTAGAGCTTGTAACCCTTTGTGCACACCTAATGTGTGGTTTTTAATTTTCTTTCTTAGAAAAACCGAAACCTTCTTTCTAATAACTTCATTTTGATACAACAGCTTATAACAACTATGCCTTACGATGAACTCCTATGTCAATTTGTCTAACTATTGTGAAGTGGCACTGACCATGTCTCCATACAAACATATGTTTTATCAGTAGCAGTTTCTTCTTGTCCTTTTCAGTGTTTCCTATCAAAAACTCAAGTTCAGGGTTCTGAACAGCAATGAACCAATGTTTTTAAACATTTCTGTCTTCAGGTATAGTAAGGCTTTGTTCTTTCCTACACTTACACACACTTTTAAAACATTGAACTAACATTTGAAAAGATAACAAGGCTTATGAAAATTCACCAAAGAAACTACGGAGTTGGAAGAGAAACTGACTGCAAATAGGCACCATCCTAGTCCACTGGGATAACACAAATTATCCTTCCAACTCCTAATGTACGTTCTGAACTGAAGTGGAATCCATAAGAGAAACTTTAAAGATCTGAAGTCATATTTAGATCTCGCTTCAGGTTACATCATCAGAAGTTAAGTCTACAAGGGGAAAAAAAAGCATTTTTAAGTAATCACCAGATAATTTTGGTGGCCAGACACAATTCCAGCTACTCAAGAAATGCAGTAATAGCCGCAAAATATTCTTCATGAAGGACTAAGCTACTATTTCTCACACGACACAGGAAAGTGAGAAAATACAGAGATGAGTCAACTGGAGTGAAATTGTTTTAATTAGGGATTAAAAGGGGGCTTGCAAAGAGCTGTCGCAAGTGTATACTCAGACTATTTTCTGTCTGAAAGGTGAAGAGATGGGATATTTAACAGCCAAACTGGGATACAGAGCACAAGTGTCACGGTTTGTGAAGCAACCATGTGCCTAACTATGGAATTTAAGTAGAGATTCTTGATTATGAGTCTCTGGGCTGTATTTATTTAGTAGCTCACATTTTGCTTTCAAATGTAATTTAGGTACTTTCAAATCTATATTTTATTGGAAATCAGTTGGACTTTGACTCATGAGATTACCTGAAAGCTCATCTTGCATTTTACAACAGCCAATTTTCTCACTAGGCTAGTGAATCACTTAGTAATCTTTAAAAATGTTATCCAGTATCTTCTGTGTTTCTTATAAACGTTTATAGCTATAATTACATGAAAATGAATTTAAATCAGTAAGAAAAAGTAGTTCAGCAGTCCTTTCCATACCAAAATGAAAACCTAACTTAAAATAAGGACTGTATTTACTCAAAGGCTAGATGGTATGTAAAAAGGTCTCACTAACTGTAATGCATGCACATAAATGTGGTATGCAGGTAAAGGAGAGTTTAGTTTCCCACACTTGTTTGTTTTCCTCTCTGCTGTTTCTCCATTTTCATAAACCCTATTGTATTTGTGTTGCCAGACTGAATTGGGGAACAATGTACAATGATTCCCCAAAGGTATCCTGAGACTTTCAGTCAAACTCAAGTTTAGAAAAAAATATTAGATTTGAGGGTTATGGTTATCATTACTTGCATCACACTGAAGTCTTTGCAAACAGATGGTTCCAATTATATAGTCAATATTTTCAAAGAGTAACAAATGCTTTTTTTTTTTTTTAAGGAAATGTAATGAGTACTGATCCATAAATATTTCTGCAGTAACATGAGAAATATGTAACCATTCGGTTACATTTTTTCGTAATGATGGTTGTATGTCCTTTTAAAAACAAAGAAATGTCAGAAGAACCTGTTCCTACTGTTTTAGAGTTTGGCTATTGAAATAAAGTTTCCTTTTACCATGGGAAATAATTATTAGAGCCACAGAATCGTAGAATGTATTGAGCTGGAAGTAACCTTTAAAGATCATCCAGTCCAACCCCCCCGCAGTAAGCAGGGACAAGATCCACAGAGATTCACAAAGGTATAAGTACGTTGTGATAGTGAGAAAAATATCTAAAATGGAAAACAAAAAAGGTTTAAAGATCATCTAGTCCAACCCCCCAGGGACACCTTCTGATCCAAGCTGACTTAGAAGGGATGGGGCATCTACTACCTCTCTGAGCAACCTGTTCCAGTGTTTCACCACCCTCATCATAAAATATTTCTTTCTTGTGTTCAATCTAAATCTCCCCTCTTTTAGTTTAAAACCATTACCCCTTGTTCTATCACAGCAGGCCTGCTTAGAAGTTTGTCCTCATTCTTCTAAACCCTCTTACAGTATTGAAATGTCTCAATAAGGTCTCCCTGGAGCCTTCTCCTCTCCAGGCTGAACAACCTCAACTCTCTCAGCCTGTATTCATAGCAGAGGTGCTCCAGCCCTTGGATCATCTTTGTGGCCTCCTCTGGACCCGCTCCAACAGCTCAATGTCCTTCTTATGTTGGCTTATTTTGGGGACCTCAGAGCTGAACTCAATACCCCAGGTGTGGCCTCACCAGAATGGAGTAGAGGGGCAGAATCACCTCCCTTGCCCTTCTGGCCAAGCTTCCTTTGATGCAGCCCAGGATAGGGTTGGGTTTCTGGGCTGTGAGCGCACATTGACAGCCCATGCCCAGCTTCTCATCCACCAGTATCCCAAAGTCCTCCTTTGCAGGATTGCTCTCATTTTCAGACATATTCTGTTCTAAGTCAGATCTTACTTGGCAAAATTAACAGGAATGGACTAATTTGCAAGTACCTACACAGCGCTTATGTCAACAATAATAAATGGTGATAATTAGATAGAAAATAATCTAGGGGTCTGAGTCAGCACTGCATTACTCCAGTGGGATAACTGTACTGTAAAACAAGACTAGCACAGGGCTGAGGGAGGGCTCAATATTGCCATTGTTATAATTCTCTTGCAATTCCATGACAAATTACACTGCTACAATTAGAGGTCTCACCTGCTTTCCACGATGCCTCCTATCACTCCACTTGCTACTAATGATCACTCTTTTTTATGCAGTGCAGAAAATCATGCATATCTCCACCTGTTGGAAATCACTTTTAACTCTGAGGGTTGCTACTCTGGTAGTGGTTGTGGATGCATGTCACATATTTCACAACTGGACAAAACTGAAGGAAAGTCTTAATTTGCCAAGGTCATATGAGCTGCCAGTGGTACAGGCAAATTTCTCAGTTCCCAGCTCTAACCAGTAAGCTTTCTTGCTCTTTTGCATGTTGGTACAACCCTGGAAATTATTCTTCCCCCAGTGGGTACAGCATAGGTAGCCACAGGATAGCTTTATTTACCCTGTCTCCACAGTAATATTTCATTTCTAAGCTCAAAGAACTCTCTCTTGGGGTAAAAAAAGAGTAATTTGTTCTCCAGGTTAAATCTGTTCTTGGTTTTTCTGATGAGCCAAGAGTCTAGCAATTACTGTGACAGATGGAGTAATGATTTTTATGATGTGAAAACTTGTCCACAGGAGCGAAACTGAAATCTCCAAACCCATTTCTCATATCGGTCTTTAAACAGTTGGCAGGTAATAATTGCCATTAATTTCATCAGTGTGGACAAGATTTGAATTATTGAATGGCTCCATTATCTTGTTACTGTAGAACTCCTATGGAGAGTGACACCTCCTGTCAAATTTTTTGTCACTTATTCTGAATACACTTGAACCAGACAAGGAACTAATATTAAAAATGTGGGTTTAAATTTCTCCCAACACACAGAAGCACTTGAACATTGTGTCTGGAGTTCCAGTGCTCTGTCATTTTGGAAGAACTGTTTGGAAGAACTGGGATTTTCAGAGATCAGAACAGGATGTTTCACAGGGTGCCTACATATATTGAAAATAAACAATACCATATCTCACAGAAATGACCATTTCAAAGGTGTGAACTTAGGAACTGACTGGATTTTCATGAAATAATTTGAAATAACAGTCATGCCTTGTATCGAGCCAGTAACCGCTGTAGTCAACGTTAGGTGAATGGGTGGCATCCTCTGAAGGATAGCAAAATTTCATCCTCATCAGGCAAAATTTCAATTTAGAGGGCCATGTCCCACCTCGCCCTCCCCACACTGGAAGACTGATAGGAAGACTGGCCAAAATATTCAGGCAGGAACCATTTAAAAGTGGCCTGATACCTTTCTAGTCTCCTGGTTCCATTAATCTAAACAAGACACAGGAACTGGTATTTGATACTTCAGGAGCATTCCCTATGTCTTAAGGACTGAATATCAGAGCTTGCTTATAGGAAAAGAAGTAGACATCTTTCCTTTGTTCCCAAATGTCTCTCTATAGCTCTGTTCGTAATCATAATAGCAGGAAAAATTTAGTAGTAGCGATTTAAGGATGTTTTCTTACTGAGAACTGATTTTTTTTCTTCTCTAAAGACCTAGTAAAGAAAATGCTGCTACTTAATGAAACTAAGTTAATATTTCTGTCCATTTTATGAGCTAAGGATATACAGTTTAATTTGCATGGGTGCAGAATACGAACAAAAGAAGATCTGTAGCACAAGAAAGCACAGTATCTGTGAAAATCAAACCATATATTCTGAAAATATGAAACATTTCCCAAATGATGGAATAGAAACAAACACCTTGATTTTTCCCTTTTAAATATTTTCTTCTATTATCTTTAGCAATATTACTTCTCCTTCTTGATACAACTGAGCAAGAAGATTATTCTGCTGCTAGATAGAGCAAAACAAACAGAATAAATGGATTTGCTCAGAGAATTAGTCAGCAGCACAACTCGAAATAAAGCCCAGCAGATCTAACCCCGGAGCATGCCATCTTAACCTGAAAGGCTTCTGTAACTTTACATAATTAAACACTTTAACTATAGAGATTTTATGCCTTTACAGGCTAAGATTCTCCTGCAATCATCTCTCTAAGTTTTTAAAAAGGTGCTTCTTCCTAATCCTTTTAATTAAGAGTGTCCAAACTAGAAAACTCCTCATTAAAAAAAGCAAAGCACGTAAAAGAGTCTATAGGAACGTTTGTGCTTATTAGAGTCAGAGATTCAGCCACACAAAATAACCTGAAAGCTAAGGCTCAAAAGCAGCATGATTTTTCTTTCATTAACTACAACAGTTATATGACTTGATCATTTATTTACAGGGAACACTTGAGTCAGGATTGCAAAGAAATTATAGGAAACTGTTCCAGTTAAGGCTTTTTAATTTGTTAACTGACAATTATAAGGAAAATCCACACCTAATTTGTATAATTTCCAAAAGATCCTAAATAATTTAAAGGTCTCAGGAGTCTGATTCACAAGCAGGGACAATCTACACTGAGACATTACATTTGAGTTGCAGACAGTTAATCAACACAATTTATGCTGATTTTGTTTTGCCTTATAACTATAAAATATTGCACTTCTGGAGCTGCATTCAGAAGCAGCACAACCCAGTCAAGCATAATGGCTATGTAGTTGTATGCCTCTGGACTGCATCTTGTCAACCACTGCCATGTGTGTTTCTGTACACAAGTCAAGGTCTCCATGCTTATATTTAGAAAGGTCTAGATGCCAGAGTTAAAGAAGTACTTGAAATGCTAAAGATGTTGTTCAGGGAGTGAAGGCCATGGCACTTTCATACCTAATTCTCACTGAAATCAGCAATAACAAGGTGCTTCAATTCCCATCTGTATGAACATCAATACCCAAGCTAGTCTGTGATTACCAGTTTAATCTCTTAAATTGCTTATGGGTTGCTATATGCTCTGTGCCTTTGAATGCCTAAATTTGTGTACAGATATGCCTTAAAGTCACTTCTCAATACATAAAGTCACCGTATTCATTTTTGAAAATGCCACCTTATGGTTTTAGGGAGCTATTTTATCAAGAGTTATTTTAACCAGGTATCTTTCATTTTCTAAAGATGTTTTTTTTTTCTTTGTGACTATAGGATTAATTTGTTTCCACTGACACTGAATAAGTTGCATTTATGTAGGGCAAGTTGAAGACTCAATTCCATAATATCATTGCTTTTCACTGGCTGTTTGATAAGTCCCAATTTCAGGTTGCCAGGCATTTCAAAAGAACTCAAAATCTGGCTAGATGTGTTTTGGGAGACATAATCCCCACACTGAACACATGGGATTGAAAAGGGGACGACGAGTGCTCCTGTACAATATGAATTTCAATAAAGATGACAAGAGCCTCCCTGGAAGGCAGCCACACACAAGTAGAGCTCTATGCATAATTTTGACAACGAGCTTGTTCCCAGCAGGTTTTTGTGAGGAAAAAGGCTGCACAGATATTAACACATGAGAAGGGACACTAGAGGAGTGACTACCAGAGAGTCCCACCATTCACACCTTTCCCAAGTGCATGACCTTAACTTCCTGCTAGGATCCGTGAAAAGCGATCAGAACCTTCTCAGCTGTCCCTTTGTGGCCTGTGGAGGGATCCCAGGGATCCCTAAAGTGAAGGGAGGTGACCACAAGCAGTGATGCTCAGCATTGCAGATGTACACCAGTCTGACTGCAGAAGCTACTGGAGCACAGTGACCCCATGTGCTGAGATGGCAGCTGTGGGAATTCAGCCACATTGGAAGTAGCCTCATGCATCAATCATTAAGATTCTGGACATTATAGTCTCCTTACCCATATGTCCTGCATACATTTCAGTACACTTATATTTGTGGAGCTCTTTAGAGTTACTCAATGCTCAGTTACCCTTGAATACCTATGCAAATGACATGCTGTTTTCTGCAAAAGACTTTGCCCCAGAGATCTGGGGCAATATTATCTTCTCTAATTCCCATTGGTGAGAAAGTCGTGGTGGTCCTGAGAACTGATGTAATTAATCCAATTCATCAAATACCTTAAAATAATTCTTAAGGAGAGGGCTGGAGCACCTCTGCTATGAAGACAGGCTGAGAGAGATGCGGTTGTTTGGCCTAGAGAAGAGAAGGCTGCGGGTGGACCTTACTGCAGCCTTCCAGGACCTGAAGATGCTACAGGAAAGCTGGGAAGGGACTTTTTACAAGGGCATGGAGTGATAGGACAAGGGGGAATGGTTTTAAACTGAAAGGGGTGAGATTTAGACTGGTTATTGGGCAGAAATTTACTGTGAGGGTGGTGAGGCACTGCAACAGCACCATAATGAGAATATGCAAGTTTACAAAAGCTCGACTTAAGATGAACAAAATTTTCACCTATTTTTATTTTCGTAGGAGTCGTCATGTTCCCAAGCTTTTGTCCCATGACCACAAAGTCTGAAACCCTACTCTTAGCTCCTTCCCCCACACGTACTCAAAAATGTTGATGTAATCACATAATCAAAGGCTTAAGAGAAAATACCTATTGACAAAAAAAATTACACAAATCCACAGTATCAGGACTGCCTTTTAGCAAAAACTGTGCTGGTAACTACAGTTAACATTTTTAAGTCAATCTGTGTAGTGGTGAATGTAAAGATGTTTTCAGTGCAAAGACTGAGAACACAACATTTTGCGTTACTTCAGGCAGAAGCGAAGTCTCATGTTTGTAGAAAGAGTGTTACACCTATGGGCTGTGTTTTCCTTTCGCTGCCAAATCCTCTGATGGTACACATAACTGTCAATAATGACAGAGGCCAGAGCATAGTTTCATAGAATCGCTTAGGTTGGAAAAGACCTTTAAGATCGAGTCCAGCTGTTAACCTCGCACTGCCAAGTCCAGCACTAAATCATGTCCCTGAATACCCTGCATCATAAAGGAAAACTTACTACTCCAACATTGTCTCTACTCCTGCCTTCAATGGGACAGATTTTCAGCTGTTCCACATTGACATGGCCCTGTTAATAACAGTTCACATGAACTGATGATTCAAACAAAAAACAAATTAGTTTTATCCTAAAATGGGAGCATATTGTTCTAGACCTCCACATATCCCAGGAGCTAAGACAGGCCACCATAAAAGCAAGGGTTATAAACTTGAATTTATTACAGACAAACATGGCTTTGGCCTATGAATTCTCTTTGCCTATTAAGTTAATGAGCCTTGACAAAACAATCAGCTGAGGAGTAGCTGACAAATTGTTTGGAGCTGCATTTTGGAAGGCACTGGCTGGCTTACAAGCATTTCAGTTGGGAGAACACGGCATCATGTTCCTCTTTCTGTGGAAAAGTTATTTGTCAAACCGAATTTCTTGCAGTTCAGCAACAAATTCTCAATACTGGAGATACAATGATGACTGCAGTTACCAAAACAAGCAAATAATCCCTGTCCCTTCCTCCCCACAGCTGAGGCTGATGAATTCTGAAGAACAACTCTTTCTAGGAAGCCTGCAGGAAGACAGGGAGATATATTTTTATATTTCACTGGAAATCATGGAAGTGTATAATGTAGAGGAGCAGGGCTTCGAGGAATTCAGGTGAGTAAAGGCAGACCTTTCAAAATACCTGGTCAATATTTGGAAGATTTTTTGGTAGTATAACTTCCAATAGAGATGGTGGCATCACAGCTGCAGATTTTAAACAAGGTCTTTTTATGAATTAATTCTTCCAAAAACAATACAGCCCTGAGACACATCACCTTTGTGAAATTTAGGGCTGCACGCAATGAACACTTCTGCAAAAACAGCCACTTGGATTAGGGTTAAAATGGGATTACCACTTTTCTAAAATCTGTTCTCCAACTGTGAATACTGAGTCCATTTGGAAACTGGATCATGATAGATGTTGTAAAGCTGTCACTTTCTTCACCAAAGGCATTTGGTGAAATATTATTTCAAATGTCTTCCTCCACAGCCAACTATTCAATGAGTCCTGTGGAAAAGATGACAGTACTTCAGAACATCAAAAGCTGTCATATTTTCCATCCGGATGTTACTTCACAGTGGGAAGGAAGTCTAAATCATAACAATCAGTTGCCCCTTCCACAGCACGTAGCAGAGCATAGTGCAGAGCATTTAACCATGAGCTGTGTCATTTCTCATCTTTTGTGGTTTTTTGCAGTTTCTGTTGGACTGTTTGTCTTGGTCTGAGCTAAACAGCACTAATTTTCTATTTAGTGATTTTACTTCCCAGCTCACTCTCTTCTAACTGGCTGTACTTGCTGAAATTAACTGCATGTTTTTCCAGACAATGTGTACTTCTACAAGTGATAATGACAAGGCCACTGCCTCACCATGGGTGCCATATCTGCACCTCTGGGGAGGAGCGGACCCAAAACTGACCAACTCCATCCCACACACGTCATACTCAGTACAAAGCTGAGGGATCACGAGGGTCTCAACCCTTCCATCTTGGACCCTTTCTTCCGTCTTGACCCTTCTCGATCCTGCCCTCTGCTCTTCTGATCCTGCAATGGTCGGAGTCCGAGCAGACCCTGCTGGTTCATCTGCCTCTGATCCTGACACCTGTGTTCCTGCATCAGCGCTCACTGCTGCTGGGTCCAGACTGGGACTTTTCCAGTGCCCTGCTCCGCAGAGCCTCTGGTGACGTATTTGTCATTGGGGGAGGGGTGGGAGGATGGGGGGAGGATTTTATATTGGTTTTATATAAAAATTTGTACATATTTATTTATACTTTGTTATTTTCCCATTTACATTATTATCCTGTAGTATTAGCATTATTGTTTTATTAAATCTGTTCATTTTCTTTTCCAATCCGTAAAGTCTCTCTCCCTTATTCTCTTTCTTGTCCCCTTCTGGGGAGGTGAGAGGGGTTCATAGAGAGCATCTGTCCAGGATTTAGTGGCCAGCCCAGCCCTAAACACAACACTGTTGAAATAAACAAACTTATTAAATATACAGGGACTGGAGCTTAATTTTACATCAAAGAAGAATGAAGAGAAATGTTAACGGACACTTAGTAGACTAAAACTCAGCTTTTTAAGTCCTGATATCAGATCATCAAATGTCTGATGACCAAGTATTCAATCAACCACACAATACAGTCAAAGGATGCAGGTGGCAAAATGGCCCAGTTCTATGATGTCTCCAAGACTCCACTGATTATTGGCATTTGAGTATCTGGTGTGCAGGAAGCAGCCTTAACAGATTCACCCTTTTCCCCCAACCTACCCCTACAGTCCTGACAGTGGTGTCTACAGAGACTGAGCATTTAGCAATGAATTGTATCTCTCCATCGTTAGCAAGCCACAGTCTAATCCTCATCACTCCCAATACAGACCTCCATGGCCCCAAATTCCCCAGGGACTTTCTTGTTCAACTTTCTAGTTCAAGTTGGTCTCTTCCTTTCCAAAGGGATCATTTTAAAAGTAAGAGTCTTTTTATAATGATCTCTTGTGTTGTTTGGCTCAAAACACAAAGAAGCACTGTGATGCTGACAGATAAATTACTCATATGTTTGCTGTACCTAAAGACCCGAAGTCAATTTACTACTTTTTGGCTAGTTATTTCCTTTAAGATGGTATCTGCAGAGAAATCCAAATATTGTGGATAGATCTGGTAGCACTTGGTGTCTTTCTGGAGTTACTGATACATTTATAAAACATTATCAATGTTTTTCACCCAAACTTGCAGTGGCCTGAACAGCCTGACTACTTTGTCCAGTGATTAAACATCTTTTTACAAATTCTAGAAGCTACAGTTTTCATTCTAATAAACTGACAGCTTCTTCATGTTCTGACCACATCTGCTGCGTTCTTGACTAGCATTTGTTTTATTGCTTTTTTAATTTAGCTTTCTATTTCATAGCACTGCAATGCCTTTCACAGATGTTTTTCTAATCCCTGGGGTTTCTCTCTAGTATTGTATCTTACGTTAATTTACCGTTTTACTTTCCACTTACACACTTCTGCTCTTCTCTTCACACGTTACTGTTTTCTTTGAAAAGTGTTTTTTGTAGAAAGTACCTGTGATCAAAGCTCCAAATACAATTACTTTTCTTCTACTCTAGAATATAAAAGATGACAGTTTTTTTTCCCTGACAAAGGAAGCACTCAACAGCTTCCTGAAAATTTGTGCCTAACTCTTCCTCTATCTCCCAAGTTGTCTGGGTTTACTACTATCCTAGTAGTACTATCCTAGTAGACTATAAAAGAATAGCTGGCTTATACTAGCAAATAGTTTTGGATAGAATGTTATTCCTTATTAAATATTTCTCAGGAGGCAACCACTGATAATACATTATAGAAATGTCTTCCATTACCCATGGAAATGTTCATCATTTTAGGTTTTACTAACTATCCTCTCAGAGGACACCTAACATAAGTTATCTAAATTTTAGATATATTCTCAGCCATGACTTGGTGAGGGAGGTGATTATTTCTTGCCCAAATTCTGGATGGATTAGGCAGCCATCCTATAAACTCAAAGATGCTCAGTGAACAAAGTATGTGCAATATGGAAATAAAATGACTGCATCAAAACAAATTACTGTGGCTTTCAGTGACGTCTTAGTCATTTTCTGTACTCACAGAGAAACAAATACTGAATTCAGTGGTAAAATGTGATACATAATAAGTAACCTATTTTAGAGCACCATTCCAAAGGATCAAAACATTGCCTGTGCTCATCACTGGATTTTGGATGACCAAAATTATATACCAAGGCAGCATATATCTTCCAGTGGTGCAAATGTGAAAGCATGGTTAAAAACAAGGCCAAGCTGCAGAAAAAAGAAGATCTGTGGTGAAGATGCAAACTATGAGCTAAATCTAGTGACGTTCATGCACTCTAACGAAGGAGGTGAGGAAGAAGCGCATGCAGTACCTGGTGATCTCAGAGTCAGGGAGCAGGCCTACGTGGTAGTGGGGATAGGGAGCTGTAAGAAGGAAGCTTTTGTCACACTCGACAGGGGAATAGTGCCTAGGAGAAGGTGGTTTATCACACAGTTTGTTCACAGTGCTGTAAACAGGTTCAGGAGGCCTGGTGATACAGAGACAAGAGTAAAAGATCAGGTGTGTATTAGTGGCCGCAATTACAGAGAAAACACAGCAATCATTTTAAAAGCATGCATAGCAAAACTGTCAAAACCTTCCAGTAGGGCTTTTCTGACAAGTAAAGTGTGCTGTTAAAGGAAACGTTACAATTTGATAACACAGCATTATGGCATACAAGCAACTGCATATAAAGATATAATATAAGTGGGCCATAAAACTGGCTTACAGGAAGCATGGCACTGGAAGGGAATATCTTATCTCTGAAGATCAATGATGAATATTTCCACATACTCTGCTTTTTTAAAAAAAAATCTCACAACATTACTTCTGCACAGTTTTCAGTGATCTTAACTTTGAGCATTGCATAGCAGAAGATATGATGTTTATTACCCCAAAAGAGGAAATTTTTACCCATTAATTTAAGATAAAGTTTAAGGACATATTACTTGTTAATACAACATACTCCTGCCCTGATGAGCTGGGGCTTTGCAAGTAGAGCTGTGGTCAAAGTGAGCTATAACCTGTAATAACACTGATGGTAACAAACTATGTAAGCAATTCATTTCACTTCAGGAGTTCTTTGCTCATGTTTTCAGACTCAAAGTTCCCCATAGGTCACCTGGCATTTCTCTCCTGCTGCCTAGAGGCCAACAGCTTGGGTGAGCCAATACTTACCCTGAACCTCCCAGGGAGCCGCCTGGGGAGAGGGGAGATGGGGATGCAGCCTTTAGTACCAGCCAGCCAGGGATCCACAGGAGACAACCAGCAAACAATTCTCAAAACAACGCACCATGTAGTACATTTCCCGTCATGTAACATCTCCAACCACTGTGTTGGCCCCAGCAGATACCTCTGTTCCTTCTGGCAGAGTGAAACAACTCCAATTTCCTGAAGTTTCTGCTCTAAAGAGTGCCAAGATGCAGTTGCTGTCATATCCTCGCTTCTGCCAGAAGATCCAGGGTATGCCACTCTCTTTAATCACAGCTATAGAGTATTAGCTAAATGAAAATCTTATTTCAGAAGCCTGAAAATAGCAAGAGGCCAAGCAGTTAATGAACATTTTCTGTTCTTGTGGCTGCACTGTGCCTCACATGGGTGTGGTTTTTGCTGTGACTTTCATGGGTACCAGAATGATACCCATGGTATCCATATGGTCATGGATATGGTGACAGATACAGAGAACAAATTTTCCTTTGTTGTTAGCTTCTGGTTTTGTCCTTTGGGGGAAAAGGAATAGCTACTTTTCTTAAAAAACTGGTCTCACTCAATAACATTATTCATAGCAATCTGACATATGATTTGAGAACTCTCTGTGCCTGACTTTCCAAGGGAAAACTTTACAGTTGAAAAGTGGCAGTTTAAGATTACCAAATATCAAAATAGCAAAGCTGTCACTCATTCAGTTACAATGCATTCTGTCAAGCATTTTGTACAATCCCTTTAAAAATGTTTAAGGTAGAAAGTCTTTTTTTTCCTCTGCACATTTCACACTTGTTTCAGAGGGGTGGATTTAATAATTTATTTACTAAATCAATTACTGCTTTCAATACCAAAAATCCAGAGGGAAAAAAAGCTTCTATAATTTTATTTTAGGTCAATACTGCCTTTTATTCCCTCAAAAATCACTTTTGCTTTTCGGTTATATACTAAAAACCAAGTACAATATCAAATATGAATGATATCCATTATGAAAATTGAAGAAATACTGCCCCAGTGAAGGAAGATGAATACAAACGGTAGATTTCTCATGGCTTAAAACACTAACCAGTCTGTAATCAACTTGCTAACTTCTTATATTCAAGTTATTAATCTTCTCTGAGTGGTAGATGGCATAAGAGTGCCACAACCCCTTGGATATATTGCGATACATAAGAGCCTCTTCTAATAGGTATTATGTGATACTGCAACTCAGCTAACCACATACCCTCTGTAACAGCTGGAGAGAGAGGTCTTAAGGTTAAAAAAGGAATTCAGATTTGTTATCTTTTTAATGCTCAGACTCTTTGCTTAGAATAGGATTCAGGGTGCTGACTAATTTCAGTTCTGAATGCACTTCTTGTAAGGCCTTTGAACTGGTTCAAGATCATCACAGACACCTATTTACCATCAGATGCTATTCTTTTGAGGTCATTAAGATTATGGTCTGAACTGGTTTTTTAAGATACCTTCATACTACTTAGATGCATATGGTTATACTGCCAATCGCATAGCTGGGCCTTGGCTGCACATTTTATTGGCACAGAAAAGCAAGAACTTGAAAAATAAGCAGTGCACAACATCAAGGGTCCAGCTCATAAGCATAAACTTATTTTATCTCTCAATTTGATTTAGTGAATATAAATTAAATGGTGTAAAAATCACTGACAGTTGAGATGAAAAATGGAAAGGAGGATAATGATTAAAATGTACTGGGCAGATGACTGTCCTGGTCATCCAAACTGTGCTACATGTAGGCCAGTAATCACTAAAAGTAATATGAGATACTCGCTCCAAGAGACTACCTTCAAATATCCTCCTGACTCCTCACCTTCTCTACGGCAAACTAGTACGCCTACCTACTTTGGAAGAAAACAATCCCTAATTATTAAAAAAAAAGAGAATTATTAAGACCATCCAGCATTATTAAATGATTTTTCTAACACAGCATTTTCTCTTGTCATTTATATTTCTCCTTACTGGAAGAAGAGGAAAGAACGTCTATCCAATGGGATCAGCCCACTTGGTAAATCCTGCCTTGCATATCTTCTTCCCCAACGTTGTGACAGAGACAAGTTATCTTCTCTCAAAGCATGGGATAAAGGAGAATAGGAAGCTCTGCTATTGGGAAATAATTTCTAATGTGCCATTCTGAAAAACTACAGTCAAGGTCACCTCAACTTTTCTTGCAAACTAATTAAGAGCCAGACTGAACACAAATATCGAGGCCTTATTTTACGATGCATTAATTCTTCAAATGACTTTAAAAACATGCGGCAGGTCACTTGGCATGCTGTAACAAAAGTGCAAAAGTTAGATATATTTTATTTATGGACTGAGTCACTGTAGTTTATTTGCAATTGCATCACTTTTAGATGCAGAAGGTACAACTTCAGAGGTTTTTTCTCATTTAAAATAAATAAATAAGCAATTCTTATAAATTCTAGTGTGAGGAAGAACAAATGACTACATTATGGAATTTATTTTCTCTATTATCCTTTTTTTAATAGTTAGGCAAAAATTCTCCTAAAATGCCAAATATATAAATATTACTGAATACTTGATAATTTTAAAATCTATTTTCACAAGTAATTATCTAATATGTGTCTACTCTGAAAAACAACTAACTGCTGCTGTTCACTAACTGTTCACTAGGGCATGGCACAATAGGATGAGGGGGAATGGTTTTAAACTAGGAAAGATTAGATTTAGATTGGATATTAGTAAAAAGTTCTTCACCATGAGGGTGGTAGATCAGTGGCACAGGTTGCCCAGAGAGGTGGTGGAGGCCCCATCCCTGGAGATATTCAAGGTCAGGCTTGATGGGGCTGTGAGCAACCTGATCTGGTCCCAATGTCCCTGCTGAGTGCAGGGGTTGGACTGGATGAGCTTTAAAGGTTCCTTCCAACCCAATGCATTCTATGATTCTATCATTCAGCTAAACACCAAACTCTGTGATAAATGAGAGCAGCAACCGTTAGGTCTAGGTGAACAGCAATAATTTGGTTAGCTGGAGAATCAGGCATACAGTAGTAGAGGACATGCAACAGAAAATGTAAAGTGTAGTGTATCTTGGCCTGAGCATGCCTATATAGATAATTCACGAGAGAGAATCAAGTCACTCAGTGCTACAAGCTAATCTTTTAAATGGATGTTTGAACAGCAGATAGTCATAAACTACTTTTCCAGGAAAAAAGAAAAATAGAAAAAAATTGAAGGCTGGAATTGTTAATCAGTATAGAAATAACTGCAATGAGGCACAATTTCCACAGAAAGGTGCAACTAATTGGTGGAAAAGCTAACAGCAACAGTGGGAGGTAGAAGATCGATTTGACACTGGTTTTATTTATTTATTTCATAACAGATTGTGTAAAGAAAGCAAATCTTCCTTGTTGCTTGTAGTCCTTATTATTCCTTGTTTGGATCATCACTGCGTTATTGTTTCAGGCTGGCTTTATTGCACAACAGAAGTTATAAGAAAATGGCATTATTAAAACTGTTCTCTCCTCAGCATCATGCAGGGTCCTCAATTTAATTTTAACGTTTTTTATTGCAGAATCCTGTTTGGTAGGCTTCAGTTGCCAACACATAGCACATTAAATGTTAACAGTTTCATTCTTTGGATTTTAAAACCTTTTATGATATGGAAAGAAACCAGCTAAGCTCTCACAGCATATTGAGTACGCAGGGCTATAGCCAGGAAACACTAAATTCAATCTGAGAGAAAATAAATCTCACAGTGCTACAAAGTTTCCAACATTTTTTTTCTTTAGTAGCAATTTTTAATTGTACCCAAGTTCAGTAAAGACAACCAATGCATTAGTATTGCTAATATAATGGTGCTGGGAAGCATGCAAAAAAGTGCCTTTAAAAGTACACCACTGTTAAAAGTCAATAGCAATTTAATACAAATGAACTCTTCCACTCCTAATAACTAGTGATCTTTATATATATAAATATATATGGTTTTTGACTTCTTTTGGTTTCTTGTTCATATAACCTTGTAGAACCACATACCTTATTGTTCAATAGGTTTATTTTGAATTGAAAATTGATTTTATTTCCTAGGTTGTGTCCTGGCAACTCAAATAAGACCTAAACACTCATATGTCAAGTTTATTACACCTAAATGAAAGACAGAGAAGGGGTGTCAAGAGCTGGAAGAAAATACCAGAAGTACATTACCTTAATTCTTTCTGGAAATCCTATAATCAATGATTTCTCAGCTTTTCCATCATTAACTGCTATTTTCATGAGCCTTAAAGTTTTCTGTAACTGCAACACAAGTGCTTAAGATCATGGCAATGTTCTTAGTGCAGTAATGAAGAGTAAGGATTGCATTGTTCCTCTTAGCAATACTATTTAAACTTGTTAATTGGGTTTACAAATGAAATGGCTTACAAGACAGAATAAGTCTAATTTAGAACTTTTCATATTCTACAGCAAATTCTACACCCATTATTTTTAGCCATCAGGAATTAGGAAATGAAATGACTGCTTAATTTGGAAAAAAAACAGTGATCAGTAATTTGTATTTGAACATTTTTAAATTCTTAGGCTTCATAACACCCCGTGGCAATGAGTCCCACAGACTAATCATGTGACATGCCCAAAATCCTCTACCTTCTTGTAATGTAAGCCTGTTTTGATTGCACTTTGATAACATCTGGTAAAATTTCAAAAACTTCTATTTTTGTGTATAAACTTCCTGTCTCTGAGTTGTGAGAAGGTGCTAACAGTCACTGCCTGTTGCCTTCTGTATGTCACGGGTACCTTCTCAGATCTCTGTTCTATCTCACATTTTTTTTCTATACTGGAATTATTGTTTATTTGGCCTGGAAACCATGCTACACCCCTGCTCATCTGCCACCCTCTTCTGGGGCTTTTTCCTGTTGCCTCCACGTAGTATTCAAGACACCAATGCATCATAGATTCATTCAGGAAAACATCATGTTTTGTACTCTTTTCCTTTCCTATCAGAGCCTATTTTCCATAATTAATTACTTTTCTGACTGCTCTTCCATACTGAGCTGGCAGTGTCACAGAACTAACCACAGTCACCCCAATGGGTCTTTAAGTGGTAACAGCTGCTTTAAATGTCCGTGTCTGTGATACATGTAGTACATACTTAGGGTTATCTTTTTCCTCTGTGAGCTATTAAATATGACTTACCACTTCTGTGCATATTATCCCTGTTGATCCTACTATCTCATTTCAAAAATCTCCTTTTAAGCACTAAAGTAGATTCTGAAATCAGATTTTTTTTTAAGTGCTAAGTAATAGACTGTATTAGAAATAGTCAAATCCTCTTACTAGTGGATCTCTGACAGGCCTGGATAAATATATGTGGATTACACAGGACATAATGATCATCTAGTGACTTGACATTGAGTAGATGTTTATTTAAACATAAATAATTATCACAAGTTAAGACTTACTATTTAAAATAAATCTCGGGTAGCAAAATGAAATCTTATGATAAGCAGATGATTATTATGTACTTGTAAAGTTTAACAGCTTAAGATAAAATTTGTGTGCTAAATACATGAAACAAAATAGTTGCTTTGAAATTTAGCAATTTCATGCTTCATTGAAGGGAATGAATAATAAAGCTAAGGAATACAACTGTGGGGTTTTTTTTTCTAAAAAAGCTGCTACCACTTTAGAACACTTTTGTGTTCTATAAGTAGACATTTTTAGATTATAACATAACTAAATACTTTACCATTCTATTTCACCAAGGGTCCAATATAAGGTTATACAAACAAACTTAATTTTTTCTTAACTGAACATTTAACGTGTAACTTGAATAGTGGTCTTTAAATTTTTTTAAAAATAATTCCTGAGATTGACCAAAGACTAAACCAAGAAAGAAATCCTATTATGGGACAATCCTATTATTGAATTCAAACCAATTATCAGCAGGGTTGCCAACTCAAGAGCTCCAGCATGAGAACTCCACCTCATGAGAGATGGGGAGTAACCTGTAGCAGAAGCAGGTTGTCATCCTCCAGCCAGACAGGATGAACCATCACGACAGACTTCCTGGTGGGATCACACCCAGAACCCTGCGTTCCTCCCCATTTTCCTAAAGAGAGATGGCCCTAGCCAGCACCTCATCAGCAACTTTTCCTGCCTGCTCTCTACCTCTGTTCCTTGCCCCAGTCTTCTTGCAAAAACTCTTGATTACCCCAAACCTCATGTCTTACCGTCTGAGGGAGTTGCTGGTTCACCAGCCATGAAATTCCTTGCTGCTCTACTCCAGGCTATTTTCCTCCATTGCTTCTTCCTGCCTCTTCACGCATTTCCTACTTATGTTCTTCCCTGTCCTAAATTCCCCTTCTAAATCCAAGTTTTCTTACCCAATAAATACCAGTATTCCCTTCTTGTGATTTCCATTCTTGCACAACCAGTGGCAAATTCTCCCTCATTTTCACACCCAGTCTCACCATAATGCCTTGCCAAACACACTCCCCCTCTTCCTCCAGTCAATGTTTAAATCTGACAGGACTGTGCATTCAGAGCATGGAACAGAACGACATCTGATGATGTTTCTATTTCAGATAGGACTGGAAGAAGAAATAAGTTGAGAGATAAACTAGCTTTGGCCATATAAAGATGTGTTCAATCATGCCAGCTTTTTAAACAACCTAGTCAGTACTACAGAATTGTGAGAAGCTTTGATACACCATAGTGTAAGGACACAATCCCAAAGAATTCAACTGCAAAAACTTAATAAATCAATTTTGGAGGATAAATGAATTGCAGTTTTTCCAAAGACTTGTTGGCATTTTGATGGATTTTTACAAAAGCAGTAGAAATACTACGTGGATTCAGTTTCATTCAGCTCCCATATTTTGACACCCTGAAGCTATGTATGGAATATTACAGCATTTAAAATATCACTACAATTTTTAACACAGAATAGAATAGATCATGAACTAAGCCATGTAATTCTCCCTACATCCCTTAAATGACCAAGCTGCTATGGTTAAAAATAAAAGCAATTTGGCAAGAATAGCGGTAAATTAAAATGTCTTTAAAAACAATATATATAATTTAGACTAAATTTTAAAACCAAACAAACATATAACCTTTGCTATCCCTAGATAAACAAATCCAGCCCCAGGCAAAAACGGAGCATGAAAATATTAACTTGAACAATTAATCTGCCAAAGTTATAAGCGATTTAATATTCATATAACTGCACCTGCATATTCCTATGTATCTTTTACTCATTACTTATATGGTAACATAAGGTCAAAAAATAATGTAAAATTCACCAGTTGAAAGCTCTGCCTACAGCATTTTATGATCTTTGTCTGGGAAACATGAGATTCAATTCTGTTCCCTCACAAAAACTAAAAGGGAATGCACCTAACTCCTTTCGGCAAATGCACACTTCTAAAATATGCAGAGTATTTTGTCTGTGGATTATCTAAGTGAACTCATTAAAGTTCCAGAGTTTTCAGGACTCATTACTGAAAACTGCAGGGCTTTTTTGCCCACTGTTGTGCTTCATAAAACCATTGTCAGAAAGCCGGTTTTGATAGTTTTATAACACACCCACCCCATAATGCTAGCTGTAATAATTTAATACTGAAAAGTCAAATCTGTGTATTAATACAGATTTAAAGATATTTCCATAAAATATTCTCAATTCAACTAGCAAGTTTATGTAAGCAAAGAAGAAACAGTTGAGGAACGCTACTTTCAATACAGAGAAAAAAATTCCCTGAGACTTCAACTTAATGGTTCTCCTTTTCCTTCCTTTCAATCCCCAGTACCTCCTCCTCATTCAGAAATCTTCTTTTGCAAAGATGCATGTAAGAGAAATCAAACATGCTTCTCAACGCAGAACAGATAACTCAGCTTCTTCATCCATGAATCTTTAATATCTAGCCAGAGTTAAATGTTAAAGTGAATTTTTTATCAGCTGATGCACAGAAGTTTGATGTTACCATTTTCTGAAGTTAAAAAGGAAGTAAAAACTCAGTATGGTAGTTCTTTATTTTTATGGATCTTTTGCCTATGATGTTCATTAAAGACAGAAGGAATGAACACCTAAAAGCTAGAGGATATTTAGACTATAATTTCAGTATTTCTGGAATTCAGAAGGTAGACATCTGCTAAAGAGTAAATTGTAATTTCTCTCTCAGCTGTATTAGTAATGACTGCTCCTCAAAACCCTAAACCAAAACATCACATTTTTCTTCCTACTATCATAGAAAATTTGGTTTGAATGCATCTTTATAGGTCGTTTCATCCAATCTCGTGCTTGAAGCAGAATTATTGCCAACACTAGATCAGATTAGCCATGATTTTATCTAGCCAAATGTTAAAAATCAGAAAGGGTGGATATTTCACAACCCTTCTAAGCAACCTGCTTCAGCGCTACTCTACCTACCTGGTGTCTTTTTTCTCTACTCAAATTGAAATCAGAACATCCAAAGACAATGCTTGCAGCCATAGGTCCTTCTCTGCTGAGAAGAGTTTGGTTTCATCATCTTTACTACTGAGTACTTACAGGGTGCTTTTAGATTGCCCCTTCACGCATTGTGAAGAAGGTCTCTTCTTCACAACATAAAACAACCCTCAGTTCCCTTAACATCCTCTAACCTCAATGTGATTTAGGTCTCTGAGAATCTGACAGAATCTTTTATGTTTTTCCACATCCCTCTTGAAGTCAAAGAATGGGAACTGGTCACAGTCTTCTAGAAAGTAACATCATTTTCTGCTGACCATGCTTCTCCTAATTTAGTCTAGGATGCTGATTACCTGACCGGCAAAAGGAGTGTGCTTCTGGGTCCACATTCACCCTGGCAACCGCTGTAACCTCCAGGTCCTTTTCAATGAAGCTGCAATTCAGATGTTTGTTTGACAGCCTGCAAAAGCGTATGGGTGCAGACTTCTTCTTACTGAACTTTATGAGGTTTCTCCTGGCCAAGTACATCAAGATCCCTCTGGAATATAGCTCCGCCATTTGTCATGTCAGCCACTCCCCCTTAATTTATCATCCTCTGCAAATTTGCTGAGGAAGCACTCTGTGTCATAATCCAGCTAATTGATGAAGATATCCACTGTCACCAAAGGTATCCTAAGCTACTGTGTTCATCACTGACCACCTGACAGATGTCAAAGGATGATCATCACCCTTTGAGCGTACTGGTTCAGTCAGTCCCCAACCCAGACTCTTCTTTCTTTAGTCCACTTCTTCTATGATTCTTGTGGGAATCATAGAATGCATTGGGTTGGAAGGGATCTTTACAGCTCATCCAGTCCAACCCCTGCACTCAGCAGGGACAGTGGGACCAGATCAGGTTGCTCACAGCCCCATCAAGCCTGACCTTGAATATCTCCAGGGATGGGGCCTCCACCACCTCTCTGGGCAACCTGTGCCACTGATCTACCACCCTCATGGTGAAGAACTTCTTCCTCATATCCAGCCTAAATTTCCCCTTTTCTAGTTTTAAACCGTTCCCCCTCATCCTATTGTGCCATGCCCTAGTGAACAGCTCTTCCCCAGATTTCTTATAGGCACCTTTCAGGTACTGCAAGATCGCTATAAGCTCCCCCTGCAGCCTTCTCTTCTCCAGGCTGAACAATCCCAACTCTCTCAGCCTGTCTTGGTAGCAGAGGTGCTCCAGCCCTTGGATCATCTTTGTGATGAGATTTTGAGATTATGTCAAAAGCCTTTTCAAAATCTGTTGCTGCTTTCAAATGCTGGGAGAAGGCTACTGAGCAAGGTGACATCATATAACCCAGTAGATACCTAAAAGGTATAACCATAAGGTTTCCAAACCTCTACAAATTGTATCTTCTTTCCAGTTATAGATTAGTTGTACGTGTTTATCCAATACTTCCTTATCTTTGGATTAGAGGGGCTGCTGAAGGAGCTTTCAAGGGTGCTCCCCGTGTTAGAGCTTCTCCTGCCCACAGAAGAGGGATGAGAAATACCTTTGCAGCCACTCCCTAGGGTGACTACTGGAGAAGAGGAACCATCGTGTGCCCTGCAGCAGATCCCAGACACACATTTGTGGGAGTTGTGGCATGCATCAGGTTTGCCTTTGGAGCCAGCTGAGTTTTCACCCAG